>NW_024748978.1:0-25981 GCF_018991925.1 Homarus americanus
TTTTTTCTCGCAGTTTTACGGGCGGGCGGGTCGTGTTGCGTCTCTGTAACAAAGCGTGTTCGGCATTCGGGCCTTCGATGTAGAGCCGCAGAAATTGGACAGTGATTACATAAGTTCATCAAGATCGTCTTAGTGAGGTGAAAGTGTAAATCGATGAAGGACTTTTCATGCTAGACATGATTGTATTTTTGAAAACTCAATTTCCACCGAGTTGGAGGTACAGCCAGGGTCACAGCCCTATAACCACACAATCACTGCCACATGACAAAGCTTTTATTTTATTTTATTTTTTAGGGTGTTGTGGTCACGGCTGTGATAAAGGCCAACCAGGGAGTGTAGTACTGTGCCTTCAGTTAAATCAGTTCATAGTTGTCATCAGTGAATGCAGAAGAGACTATAAATAACTTAAAGTGAATACATGTTGGCAATCGAGCTGGTAAGGACAACTGCCAGCCTATTCGTGTCATAGGTGCCACAGAGACTTTAAATTTTATTTTGTTTGTGTGCTTTCTCAAACACTGAAACTGTGTTTATAATACACCACTCACAGGGAGATACAGTGTACACAGTGATAGTTCATAGTGTCATCAGTGACCGCTGAAGTTGTAAATAACTTAAAGTGAGCGCTCACTAGCAAGCAAGCTGGAAAGGCACCGTGCCAGCTGAAACCAAGTCGTGTCATAGGTGCCACAGCGACTTTAAATTTTATTTTGTTTGTGTGCTTTCTCAAGGACTGAAACTGTGCCTACAATACACCATTCACAGGGAGATACAGTGTACGCAGTCGCAGACGACAACTCTATAGGCAACAGAGAGTAGCTAAGTACTTTATCTCTCTTTATTTATTTTTTTGAAATGGGTGTAGATTTATACACAGTCTGCACCCCCCCCCCCGCCCCACAACAACAACAACCATGAGTTTGATATGTGATTACTGCAGGGAGACGTCGGATATGGAGGATACAGGCCTAACTAATGCAACGCTTAAGAAGTTACTAACTGCCGTAAAGCATGATGGCTGTTGCTGGTATTGCTCTGGCTGCATAGTCAAGGTGAATGAAGCGATTGCAATCCATAAGGGAACGAGTTCTCTAGGGACGAAAATAAATGAAGCAGGAGCCCTGCTGGTTGACAAACTGGAGCAAGTTGGGAAAGAGATCCTTGCTAAGACTGAGGAAGTAGCTAATAGAATGGAGGTGGTTGCTAAGAGGAGTTATGCTGACGTATTAGGAGGGCCACGGGGGGGGGCGGAGAGTAATGCAGAATCAGTACAGGTTCTACAGCAGATTGGGACTCTGAAAAAGTGTGTCGAAGAAATGAAAATTAACGCACCGACTGTTAGGGGAGAGGAGGAACACCAGGAACGGCTCCAGCGCAGGAACAATGTAATAGTTTTTGGAGTCCCAGAGAGCCAGGCAGAGGGAACTGTGAGTAAGGAAACACACGACAAGGTGCTGTTTCAAAATATTTGCACAGAGGTTCTGAAGATTCCATCAACCCCTCAGGATGTGAGGAGACTGGGACAAAAGCAGGGGGCTAAGCCTCGCCCCCTCAGGATCACACTAGGGAGTGAGGAGGAGAAATGGCAAGTTATTCGGCAGGCAAAAAACTTAGCAAGGAGCGAGGCATTTCGGGATGTATTTATTCACCCAGACCGCACGGTAATGCAGAGGGAACAGCACAAGAAGCTCCTGCAGGACTTGAAGCAGAAGAGGGAGGAGTCGAGGAGGAACGGGGACAGGTGCACATGGGTTATACTCAGGGGGAGGGTAGTGGAAACAAGTGTGCCGACACCCGGGAGGCGGCACCAGCTCAGCCTACCGGACAGGAGGGAACGAGCGCCGTGTAAACAATGACATTTTTAACCACACCCTGCAAAATACAGTGTACTTAGCAAATGCTGCAGCTTCTGAGAATGTGGGTGGAGCGGGTTTATTACTAAGAGCAGAGACGTTACCGAGAACAAATTTTGGCTTGAATGTCATGTACACTAATACTGACACGTTCCTTGATAAGAGAGAGGAGTTTGAAACACTACTAAGAGTACACCAACCAGATATTGTAGGAGTTGTAGAACTGTTGTACAAGAACATGAGAATCGACCCAGAGGAATGTGAGTTCAGTATTGCTGGATATGACTCATTTACGAACCTAACTCAAGAATCCTGCAGGAGGGGTGTGGTTATCTACGCTAGGCAAGACCTTAGAGCCAGCCAGGCGAGGGTACAGGGAGAGGATGTTTTTGAAGAGTCCAAGTGGTGTAAAATTAAATTAAAGGGAGGGGACTTACTTATCGTTGGGTGTATCTACAGATCCCCAAACTGTGGCCCACTAAATCAAAGGAACTTAAGAACCTTAATAAACAATGCGGCGATGCTCAACCCCAGCCACCTCCTTATCATGGGGGACTTTAACTATGGCGACATCGACTGGAGAAACGAGTCCACCCCGAATGACTTGAATAATCCTGCTACTCTTTTTGTAGAAACTCTGAGAGATAATTTTCTGTTCCAACATGTGAGAGACCCGACACATTACAGAGGGGAGCAAACACCCAAGCCACTTGACCTCATCATAACAAACGAGGAGGGTATGGTGGCCAAACTGGAACACCTTGCCCCAGTTGGCACCAGTCACCATACAGTGTTGTCATTCAGATTTAACTGTTACCTAGTTCAAGATAAGGCCAGGCCAAGGTGCAAATATTACAAGGGAAATTACAATGGGATGAGGGGTATCAACTGGCCTGACTTACTAAGGTACAAGAACGCAGACACTACGCTGAATATCATAACTAGTAAAATGACCCTTTTGATCGATAAATATATACCCAAGACCAAACCCAGTGCTTCTAGGAATACGAGGGGATCCCTACACATGAACCATGCGGCGGTCGACAAAATTAAGAAGAAAACCCAGAAATTCAAGACGTGGGTTGGGTCAAACGATGAGCAAGACAGGAGGATGTATGCAAGAGCCAGAAACCAAGCAAAGATAGAGTGTAGGAGGGCTGAAAAGGAGTTCCAGAGGCTGGTTGCACGCGAGGTCAAGTCAAACCCAAAGGTGTTTTACCGCTATGCAAAGTCGAAATTGAAAACGCGAGTAGGAGTATCAGACCTGAGGCTTGAAGATGGTAGTTACGCAGATTCTGACCAGGATAAAGCTGAGGCTTTGAACAGCTTCTTTTCCTCAGTGTTCACAAGAGAGGATGCAACTAACCTTCCTGCGTTTGAGGACAGACGGTTCGACACAGCACTGACCCACATTGTGTTCACAGAAGACGGTATTAGAAATAAACTGTCCAGGCTAAAGGTCCATAAGAGTCCCGGACCTGACATGGTGCATCCTAGAGTGCTAAGAGAGCTGTGCAACGAGCTTGCAGAGCCCCTGAAGATTCTGTTTTGTAAATGCCTGGATGAACAAATGGTCCCCAGTGAATGGAAAGTGGCTTATGTGAGTCCTATCTTCAAGAAGGGCGATAGTCACTCCACGAACAACTATAGACCGGTGAGTCTGACCAGCATAATATGTAAAGTACTTGAGAGTATTATCAGAGATGCCGCGATGGAACATCTACTACGAAACAACCTTGTAAAAGATTGCCAACACGGTTTTATGCCGGGGCGCTCTTGCTTGACACAATTGCTCAAGGTATTGGATATTTGGACCCATATTCTAGAACGGGGTGGTAATATCGACAATATTTACCTAGATTTTGCCAAGGCTTTCGACAGTGTACCCCACGAAAGGCTGAAAATCACACTGGAAGGTACGGAATTCGGGGAAATGTCCTAGCGTGGATAGAAGACTTTCTACATGACCGCAAGCAATGTGTGGTGATTAATGGCACGAAATCGTCATCTGTACCTGTAACAAGTGGGGTACCGCAGGGTAGTGTATTGGGCCCGCTGTTGTTTGTTTGTTTCATAAATGATATGCCTGACGTTGTACCCTCCTCCATACAAATGTTTGCCGATGATGGCAAGTTATTTCGGGAAATTAAGAACCAAGCGGACTGTGAAGAGCTGCAGAAGGACCTCTGTGGGCTCCAGGAATGGTCGAAGGAATGGCTGCTGAGATTCAATGTCACGAAGTGTAAGAGGATGCACTTGGGGCGTACCAACGGTAAGGAGGCGTATCATATGTCCCAACGGGATGAAGAAAATGTACTAGTTGAGACTGTGTGTGAGAAGGACCTAGGTGTGTATGTTGACAATGAGCTGAAGTTCTCGGGCCATTGTGAGAAGAAGGTAAATCAGGCAAATAAATTATTGGGTCTTACAAGAAGGTCGTTCAGATATCTAGACGGTCCGTCCCTCGTGACGATCTTCAGGAGTGAAGTGCTTCCCCATCTGGGGTACTGTCACCCCATCTGGTCCCCGAGATATGCTAGGGACTGTCAGTTGGTTGAAAATGTTCAAAGGAGGGCCACCAAACTGGTGCCTGCACTTCGGCACCTCAGCTACCCTGAGAGATTGGAGCGCCTGAACTTGCCTAGCTTATACTACAGACGGGCAAGGGGGGGGACCTATTTGAGGTTTATAAGCATCTCAGGGGGCACTACTCAGTTGAGTGTCCTTACTTGGAGCTGACGGACGCTCGCCCCACAAGGGGTCACAGCTCAAGATTGAAGAAGCCGCAAGTCCAGAAAACCGTGAGGGCAAACTTTTTCGGAGTGAGGGTTGTAAACTCTTGGAACAATCTACCAGAGAGTGTTGTGACGGCACCGAATGTGAGCTCTTTCAAGAGAAGACTTGACCAACACTGGAGCGGGTTCAGGTACATTCAGGAGCCGGTGCATGCCCAGTATTTGCCAACAGTGCGTGACAGAGACGTGACCGATCGCCCGGGCGGCTAGCGAGCCGATCTTTTGGTGAAGAATATAAATGAAAAGAGACGTGACCGATCGCCCAAGCGGCTAACAAGCCGATCAGTGTATATCTGTTCCAGGGTGTTAAGTAATCAATTAACCTCCCCATAAAGTAGCAAAAAGCAAACGGCCACTTTGTGTTACGTTTTTAATTATAACGAAAAATTAGGTGTCCGTCTTTGTTGACAGAAAATTATTGTTGCAGAAATGAGTGGAATGGACAGACACAAAGGTGTACGATGTTTCGAAAGTGGTGCTGCAAAGAGAAAGACATCTAAAGAACGTGCTGAGAGAGAAGCTAAAGAATTTACAAAAACACGTCGACTGACTAAATTCCTCACTCGTCCATCAGCTTCAGAACATCTAGTCAGTGCTTCTGCAAGTTCATCTTCAAGGCAACCAGAACAAGTACCTGCATGTGATGCATCAGCTTCTTCTTTATATGACAGCTCTAGCCTATCTACAGGGGGAAATGACCAGACTGCCGAGGAGATTGAAATTGAATCAAAGCATGTGCCTCCCGAAGTGCAAATGGTCAGAACATTTGACAAAACATTTTATTGATTATTGGGCTGCGAACGGTTCTGACAGTCTCCACCACAGTGATGCTAAATTTTTGGATGCAAAATCAGCAGTACAAAACGATGCAAACACTGTCAGTCGCAAATGCACACCAACCATGTTTGAGCGAAGGAAACGAAATGGGGAAGTTGTAAAGCGTTCTTGGCTTTGTTTCTCCCCCGCAAATGGGCGGGTCTACTGCTTCTTTTGCAAGCTAATGGGTGTTTCAAGATCTCAATTCACATCTGATGGGTTCTGCGACTGGAAGCATGCTAATAGGCTTGTTGTCCATGAGCAATCAAAGGACCACATTCAAGCAGTTTTGTCAGCAGCAAGTCGTGCAAAGGGAGCTGGCGGTATAGATTCTAAACTAACTACGCATGTGGGTCAAATTGAGCAGTATTTGTGTAGTCTTCTAAAGCGATTGATCAGCGTGCTTAAATTTATATGTGAAAGAGGGCGAGCTCTTCGTGGAGATGATGAAGTAATTGGATCTCCTCATAATGGAAATTACTTGGGATTACTAGAGCTTTTGGCCGAGTATGATGACTTCCTCAGGCAACACATCCAGAATCATGCTAATCGTGGCACTGGTCATACAAACTACCTGTATTTGTCTTCAACCATCTGTGAAGAAATTGTCAGACTAATGGGCAATGAAGTACTGAACGAAATTATCTCACGTATAAAGCTCTCAAAATATTACTCAATTTCTCTAGATTCCACCCCTGATGAAGGCCATATTGATGAACTAACTCTGATAATCAGATTCATGGAGCATGACACACCTGTTGAGAGATTTGTGAAATTCTTGCCAATTGAAGGACACAAGGCTCAAGAAATGTTTAAAGGTTTGCTGAAGTTTTTTGCAGACAATGACATTGACATTCAAAATTGTCGTGGGCAATCTTATGATAATGCAACATCTATGAGTGGGAGGTACAATGGTCTGCAAGCCAAAGTTGTAGCTGAAAATCATCATGCAATTTGGATACCCTGTGCTGGTCAATCATTAAACTTGGTTGGAAAAGCTGCAGCTGAATGTTGTCAAGAAGCTATCTCATTTTTTTTTATTTTCTTGCGGCAATTTATGTGTTCTTCACAGCTTCTACACATCGTTATGCAATTCTTAGTGATTTATTGAAAACTGTAGCGTCTGGCCCGGTATCTGTGCCAAAGAGGATTTCCACAACAAGATGGTCCTGTCGAGCAGTTGAAGTGAAAGCAGTTGTCCAAGGTTATCTCCCAATCCGTGAAGCACTTGCTAAAATAGCTAGAGATGAAAATGAGACGAGCAAAACATGTTACAAAGCC
Organism: Homarus americanus; assembly: GCF_018991925.1. Taxonomy (NCBI): domain Eukaryota; kingdom Metazoa; phylum Arthropoda; class Malacostraca; order Decapoda; family Nephropidae; genus Homarus; species Homarus americanus. The sequence continues at coordinate 6,746 of NW_024748978.1, forward strand.
AATGGTCTCCATGATAAGATGTGCAAGTTAGAGACTGCTATTTATGCTGTGCTTTGGCATGACATTCTTGGCAGAGATGATGCAACAAGCCATGCATTGCAAGATCCTAAACTCGATTTGAACACAGCAGTAGCAATGCTGAAGTCCTTGGAATGTTTTATACGAGAAAAAAGAGATTGCTTCCATGTTTATGAGAAGAAGGGAAGGGAAATGTCAGAAACTGGGGATTATTCACAGACACGCAAGCGTCAACGTAATGTACGACTCAATCCATTGGATTATGGACGATCAGAAGAAGCAGCCCTCTCACAATCAGAAAAATTTCGGGTTCAGAATTTCCTTCCAGTAATTGATCAGTTCCTGAGTTCACTGGATCAACGGTTAAAGGCCTATGAGGAAACCAGTTCACTTTTCGGGTTCTTGTCTAAACTGGAGTCAATGAATTGTGGCGAAAGTGAAGCAGCTGCAGCAAAATTGGTTGCTCAGTACAAAAATGATTTGGATCAAACACTTGGAGTTGAACTTGGGCAGTTTACAGCATTCTTCACTCAATTTCTTGAAGACGAAGATGATGAGAAAGGGAGGGCACATTACCTTTACAAGCTGTTGATAGACAAGAAAGTTGTAGATACATTTCCAAATATTGAAATAATGCTGTGGATGTACTTGGTGCTCATTTCACAAACTGTTCTGGAGAACGTTCTTTCAGTAAAATGAAGTTTATTAAAATCAGACTTCGTACTACAATGTGTCATGATAGGCTCAGCCACCTGGCTTTGATGAGTATCGAATATGACATCCTCAGAGAAATTGACTTCGAAAAGTTGATCAAAAACTTTGCAGCGGCCAGGTCACGTAAAGTGTCTGGTCTGTAAATATAGGTAATGTTTATATTCTATTTTGTAATTGATCAATGTTTGTGTTCAATATATTCATTATCCATGGTCGATGGTAGTTATTTTTATTAAAATTCTTGTTTTTTCAAACATGTTTATACTTTTGTTATATTTTATCAAATTCATTAAATTGTTTATTTGTTTTACTATTGGATGCAAAACTTCAATTTTATTTATAGTTCAGTTAATACTTATTCTGAATCTATCTGACCTTGGACTTAAAGAAGCCTATACATGCATTCTTGGACAGAACCATTATTTGAGTAGAGGTTTATCTGATTAATAATGCAAAGAATCATCTCTCTGTAACAACTAATAATATATTCTTTTCTGTGAAGTCTCTTGAAAATTTTTGACATGTGCGGTAGTAGCTATATCAGGGCTGGTCGACTTGAAACCACATGAGTGACTCCAGTCATGTCTCACTTTTGTGTGTGTGTGTGTGTTGGGAATTTGTACACTATCAATAAATATACAGTTAATTAAAAATTTCTCAATGTTCTAATTTCCTCAATATAACTGCATATGGCTTCAAAATTCTCCAAAGAAGTGTTCAAATTTTAAAATTTTCCCGGGGGGCTTACAGCGCCCCCCCGGAACTCCCAGATGTTTAGGCTCGCTTCAGTCGCCACCCCACCGTCTTTTTACTTTTTTACTTTTACCCTCTTCGCCATTGATCGGCTTGTTAGCCGCTTGGGCGATCAGTCACGTCTCTTTTCATTTATATTCTTCACCAAAAGATCGGCTCGCTAGCCGCCCGGGCGATCGGTCACGTCTGTCACGCACTGTTGGCAAATACTGGGCATGCACCGGCTCCTGAATGTACCTGAACCCGCTCCAGTGTTGGTCAAGTCTTCTCTTGAAAGAGCTCACACTCGGTGCCGTCACAACACTTTCTGGTAGATTGTTCCAAGAGTTTACAACCCTCACTCCGAAAAAGTTTGCCCTCACGGTTTTCCGGACTTGCGGCTTCTTCAATCTTGAGCTGTGACCCCTTGTGGGGCGAGCGTCCGCCAGCTCCAAGTAAGGACACTCAACTGAGTAGTGCCCCCTGAGATGCTTATAAACCTCAACTAGGTCCCCCCTTGCCCGTCTGTAGTATAAGCTAGGCAAGTTCAGGCGCTCCAATCTCGCAGGGTAGCTGAGATGCCGAAGTGCAGGCACCAGCTTGGTGGCCCTCCTTTGAACATTTTCAACCAACTGACAGTCCCTAGCATATCTCGGGGACCAGATGGGGTGACAGTACTCCAGATGGGGAAGCACTTCACTCCTGAAGATCGTTACGAGGGACGGACCGTCTAGATATCTGAACGACCTTCTTATAAGACCCAATAATTTATTTGCCTGATTTACCTTCTTCTCACAATGGCCCGAGAACTTCAGCTCATTGTCAACATACACACCTAGGTCCTTCTCACACACAGTCTCAACTAGTACATTTTCTTCATCCCGTTGGGACATATGGTACGCCTCCTTACCGTTGGTACGCCCCAGGTGCATCCTCTTACACTTCGTGACATTGAATCTCAGCAGCCATTCCTTCGACCATTCCTGGAGCCCACAGAGGTCCTTCTGCAGCTCTTCACAGTCCGCTTGGTTCTTAATTTCCCGAAATAACTTGGCGTCATCGGCAAATATTTGTATGGAGGAGTGTACAACGTCAGGCATATCATTATGAAACAAACAAACAACAGCGGGCCCAATACACTACCCTGCGGTACCCCACTTGTTACAGGTACAGATGACGATTTCGTGCCATTAATCACCACACATTGCTTGCGGTCATGTAGAAAGTCTTCTATCCACGCTAGGACATTTCCCCGAATTCCGTACCCTTCCAGTTTGATTTTCAGCCTTTCGTGGGGTACACTGTCGAAAGCCTTGGCAAAATCTAGGTAAATATTGTCGATATTACCACCCCGTTCTAGAATATGGGTCCAAATATCCAATACCTTGAGCAATTGTGTCAAGCAAGAGCGCCCCGGCATAAAACCGTGTTGGCAATCTTTTACAAGGTTGTTTCGTAGTAGATGTTCCATCGCTGCATCTCTGATAATACTCTCAAGTACTTTACATATTATGCTGGTCAGGCTCACCGGTCTATAGTTGTTCGTGGAGTGCCTATCGCCCTTCTTGAAGATAGGACTCACATAAGCCACTTTCCATTCACTGGGGACCATTTGTTCATCCAGGCATTTACAAAACAGAATCTTCAGGGGCTCTGCAAGCTCGTTGCACAGCTCCCTTAGCACTCTAGGATGCACCATGTCAGGTCCAGGACTCTTATGGACCTTTAGCCTGGACAGTTTATTTCTAATACCCTCTTCTGTGAACACAATGTGGGTCAGTGCTGTGTCGAACCGTCTGTCCTCAAACGCAGGAAGGTTAGTTGCATCCTCTCTTGTGAACACTGAGGAAAAGAAGCTGTTCAATGCCTCAGCTTTATCCTGGTCAGAATCTGCGTAACTACCATCTTCAAGCCTCAGGTCTGATACTCCTACTCGCGTTTTCAATTTCGACTTTGCATAGCGGTAAAACGCCTTTGGGTTTGACTTGACCTCGCGTGCAACCAGCCTCTGGAACTCCTTTTCAGCCCTCCTACACTCTATCTTTGCTTGGTTTCTGGCTCTTGCATACATCCTCCTGTCTTGCTCATCGTTTGACCCAACCCACGTCTTGAATTTCTGGGTTTTCTTCTTAATTTTGTCGACCGCCGCATGGTTCATGTGTAGGGATCCCCTCGTATTCCTAGAAGCACTGGGTTTGGTCTTGGGTATATATTTATCGATCAAATGGGTCATTTTACTAGTTATGATATTCAGCGTAGTGTCTGCGTTCTTGTACCTTTATAAGTCAGGCCAGTTGATACCCCTCATCTCTTCCCTCATCCCCGAAAAGTGAACTGGTTTCCTCATAGGCCTTTAACCGTTGATCCAGTGAACTCAGGAACTGATCAATTACTGGAAGGAAATTCTGAACCCGAAATTTTTCTGATTGTGAGAGGGCTGCTTCTTCTGATCGTCCATAATCCAATGGATTGAGTCGTACATTACGTTGACGCTTGCGTGTCTGTGAATAATCCCCAGTTTCTGACATTTCCCTTCCCTTCTTCTCATAAACATGGAAGCAATCTCTTTTTTCTCGTACAAAACATTCCAAGGACTTCAGCATTGCTACTGCTGTGTTCAAATCGAGTTTAGGATCTTGCAATGCATGGCTTGTTGCATCATCTCTGCCAAGAATGTCATGCCAAAGCACAGCATAAATAGCAGTCTCTAACTTGCACATCTTATCATGGAGACCATTGGCTTTGTAACATGTTTTGCTCGTCTCATTTTCATCTCTAGCTATTTTAGCAAGTGCTTCACGGATTGGGAGATAACCTTGGACAACTGCTTTCACTTCAACTGCTCGACAGGACCATCTTGTTGTGGAAATCCTCTTTGGCACAGATACCGGGCCAGACGCTACAGTTTTCAATAAATCACTAAGAATTGCATAACGATGTGTAGAAGCTGTGAAGAACACATAAATTGCCGCAAGAAAATAAAAAAAAATGAGATAGCTTCTTGACAACATTCAGCTGCAGCTTTTCCAACCAAGTTTAATGATTGACCAGCACAGGGTATCCAAATTGCATGATGATTTTCAGCTACAACTTTGGCTTGCAGACCATTGTACCTCCCACTCATAGATGTTGCATTATCATAAGATTGCCCACGACAATTTTGAATGTCAATGTCATTGTCTGCAAAAAACTTCAGCAAACCTTTAAACATTTCTTGAGCCTTGTGTCCTTCAATTGGCAAGAATTTCACAAATCTCTCAACAGGTGTGTCATGCTCCATGAATCTGATTATCAGAGTTAGTTCATCAATATGGCCTTCATCAGGGGTGGAATCTAGAGAAATTGAGTAATATTTTGAGAGCTTTATACGTGAGATAATTTCGTTCAGTACTTCATTGCCCATTAGTCTGACAATTTCTTCACAGATGGTTGAAGACAAATACAGGTAGTTTGTATGACCAGTGCCACGATTAGCATGATTCTGGATGTGTTGCCTGAGGAAGTCATCATACTCGGCCAAAAGCTCTAGTAATCCCAAGTAATTTCCATTATGAGGAGATCCAATTACTTCATCATCTCCACGAAGAGCTCGCCCTCTTTCACATATAAATTTAAGCACGCTGATCAATCGCTTTAGAAGACTACACAAATACTGCTCAATTTGACCCACATGCGTAGTTAGTTTAGAATCTATACCGCCAGCTCCCTTTGCACGACTTGCTGCTGACAAAACTGCTTGAATGTGGTCCTTTGATTGCTCATGGACAACAAGCCTATTAGCATGCTTCCAGTCGCAGAACCCATCAGATGTGAATTGAGATCTTGAAACACCCATTAGCTTGCAAAAGAAGCAGTAGACCCGCCCATTTGCGGGGGAGAAACAAAGCCAAGAACGCTTTACAACTTCCCCATTTCGTTTCCTTCGCTCAAACATGGTTGGTGTGCATTTGCGACTGACAGTGTTTGCATCGTTTTGTACTGCTGATTTTGCATCCAAAAATTTAGCATCACTGTGGTGGAGACTGTCAGAACCGTTCGCAGCCCAATAATCAATAAAATGTTTTGTCAAATGTTCTGACCATTTGCACTTCGGGAGGCACATGCTTTGATTCAATTTCAATCTCCTCGGCAGTCTGGTCATTTCCCCCTGTAGATAGGCTAGAGCTGTCATATAAAGAAGAAGCTGATGCATCACATGCAGGTACTTGTTCTGGTTGCCTTGAAGATGAACTTGCAGAAGCACTGACTAGATGTTCTGAAGCTGATGGACGAGTGAGGAATTTAGTCAGTCGACGTGTTTTTGTAAATTCTTTAGCTTCTCTCTCAGCACGTTCTTTAGATGTCTTTCTCTTTGCAGCACCACTTTCGAAACATCGTACACCTTTGTGTCTGTCCATTCCACTCATTTCTGCAACAATAATTTTCTGTCAACAAAGACGGACACCTAATTTTTCGTTATAATTAAAAACGTAACACAAAGTGGCCGTTTGCTTTTTGCTACTTTATGGGGAGGTTAATTGATTACTTAACACCCTGGAACATTTGGACGCCAGCATATTTTTAAAATTTGGAATTTTGGGTAAGATTATGACCTCTCCCTCTGACTTCTCCCAGTCCTACCCCTAAAGCTCGCCGTCGGTTCGCCTCCTTTTCACCATTGACTATACTGTGTTATACTGTATTTACTGATCGTGGAACTGACAGAAACCGTCATTGACATAGTTAATGTACTCAAAATACATAAAAATAACTCAACTTACTTGCAGCCAATCGACCTGTAGTATCTTAAAGCACAATTATATATGTGAACGTAAATTACTTTTTACTTTTATCCTCTTCGCCACTGATCGGCTTGTTAGCCGCTTGGGCGATCGGTCACGTCTCTTTTCATTTATATTCTTCACCAAAAGATCGGCTCGCTAGCCGCCCGGGCGATCGGTCACGTCTCTGTCACGCACTGTTGGCAAATACTGGGCATGCACCGGCTCCTGAATGTACCTGAACCCGCTCCAGTGTTGGTCAAGTCTTCTCTTGAAAGAGCTCACATTCGGTGCCGTCACAACACTCTCTGGTAGATTGTTCCAAGAGTTTACAACCCTCACTCCGAAAAAGTTTGCCCTCACGGTTTTCTGGACTTGCGGCTTCTTCAATCTTGAGCTGTGACCCCTTGTGGGGCGAGCGTCCGTCAGCTCCAAGTAAGGACACTCAACTGAGTAGTGCCCCCTGAGATGCTTATAAACCTCAAATAGGTCCCCCCCCTTGCCCGTCTGTAGTATAAGCTAGGCAAGTTCAGGCGCTCCAATCTCTCAGGGTAGCTGAGGTGCCGAAGTGCAGGCACCAGTTTGGTGGCCCTCCTTTGAACATTTTCAACCAACTGACAGTCCCTAGCATATCTCGGGACCAGATGGGGTGACAGTACTCCAGATGGGGAAGCACTTCACTCCTGAAGATCGTCACGAGGGACGGACCGTCTAGATATCTGAACGACCTTCTTATAAGACCCAATAATTTATTTGCCTGATTTACCTTCTTCTCACAATGGCCCGAGAACTTCAGCTCATTGTCAACATACACACCTAGGTCCTTCTCACACACAGTCTCAACTAGTACATTTTCTTCATCCCGTTGGGACATATGGTACGCCTCCTTACCGTTGGTACGCCCCAGGTGCATCCTCTTACACTTCGTGACATTGAATCTCAGCAGCCATTCCTTCGACCATTCCTGGAGCCCACAGAGGTCCTTCTGCAGCTCTTCACAGTCCGCTTGGTTCTTAATTTCCCGAAATAACTTGCCATCATCGGCAAACATTTGTATGGAGGAGTGTACAACGTCAGGCATATCATTTATGAAACAAACAAACAACAGCGGGCCCAATACACTACCCTGCGGTACCCCACTTGTTACAGGTACAGATGACGATTTCGTGCCATTAATCACCACACATTGCTTGCGGTCATGTAGAAAGTCTTCTATCCACGCTAGGACATTTCCCCGAATTCCGTACCCTTCCAGTTTGATTTTCAGCCTTTCGTGGGGTACACTGTCGAAAGCCTTGGCAAAATCTAGGTAAATATTGTCGATATTACCACCCCGTTCTAGAATATGGGTCCAAATATCCAATACCTTGAGCAATTGTGTCAAGCAAGAGCGCCCCGGCATAAAACCGTGTTGGCAATCTTTTACAAGGTTGTTTCGTAGTAGATGTTCCATCGCGGCATCTCTGATAATACTCTCAAGTACTTTACATATTATGCTGGTCAGACTCACCGGTCTATAGTTGTTCGTGGAGTGACTATCGCCCTTCTTGAAGATAGGACTCACATAAGCCACTTTCCATTCACTGGGGACCATTTGTTCATCCAGGCATTTACAAAACAGAATCTTCAGGGGCTCTGCAAGCTCGTTGCACAGCTCTCTTAGCACTCTAGGATGCACCATGTCAGGTCCGGGACTCTTATGGACCTTTAGCCTGGACAGTTTATTTCTAATACCCATTTCTGTGAACACAATGTGGGTCAGTGCTGTGTCGAACCGTCTGTCCTCAAACGCAGGAAGGTTAGTTGCATCCTCTCTTGTGAACACTGAGGAAAAGAAGCTGTTCAATGCCTCAGCTTTATCCTGGTCAGAATCTGCGTAACTACCATCTTGAAGCCTCAGGTCTGATACTCCTACTCGCGTTTTCAATTTCGACTTTGCATAGCGGTAAAACACCTTTGGGTTTGACTTGACCTCGCGTGCAACCAGCCTCTGGAACTCCTTTTCAGCCCTCCTACACTCTATCTTTGCTTGGTTTCTGGCTCTTGCATACATCCTCCTGTCTTGCTCATCGTTTGACCCAACCCACGTCTTGAATTTCTGGGTTTTCTTCTTAATTTTGTCGACCGCCGCATGGTTCATGTGTAGGGATCCCCTCGTATTCCTAGAAGCACTGGGTTTGGTCTTGGGTATATATTTATCGATCAAATGGGTCATTTTACTAGTTATGATATTCAGCGTAGTGTCTGCGTTCTTGTACCTTAATAAGTCAGGCCAGTTGATACCCCTCATCTCTTCCCTCATCCCATTGTAATTTCCCTTGTAATATTTGCACCTTGGCCTGGCCTTATCTTGAACTAGGTAACAGTTAAATCTGAATGACAACACTGTATGGTGACTGGTGCCAACTGGGGCAAGGTGTTCCAGTTTGGCCACCATACCCTCCTCGTTTGTTATGATGAGGTCAAGTGGCTTGGGTGTTTGTTCCCCTCTGTAATGTGTCGGGTCTCTCACATGTTGGAACAGAAAATTATCTCTCAGAGTTTCTACAAAAAGAGTAGCAGGATTATTCAAGTCATTCGGGGTTGACTCGTTTCTCCAGTCGATGTCGCCATAGTTAAAGTCCCCCATGATAAGGAGGTGGCTGGGGTTGAGCATCGCCGCATTGTTTATTAAGGTTCTTAAGTTCCTTTGATTTAGTGGGCCACAGTTCGGGGATCTGTAGATACACCCGACGATAAGTAAGTCCCCTCCCTTTAATTTAATTTTACACCACTTGGACTCTTCAAAGACATCCTCTCCCTGTACCCTCGCCTGGCTGGCTCTAAGGTCTTGCCTAGCGTAGATAACCACACCCCTCCTGCAGGATTCTTGAGTTAGGTTCGTAAATGAGTCATATCCAGCAATACTGAACTCACATTCCTCTGGGTCGATTCTCCTGTTCTTGTACAACAGTTCTACAACTCCTACAATATCTGGTTGGTGTACTCTTAGTAGTGTTTCAAACTCCTCCCTCTTATCAAGGAACGTGTCGGTATTAGTGTACATGACATTCAAGCCAGAATTTGTTCTCGGTAACGTCTCTGCTCTTAGTAATAAACCCGCTCCACCCACATTCTCAGAAGCTGCAGCATTTGCTAAGTACACTGTATTTTGCAGGGTGTGGTTAAAAATTTCATTGTTTACACGGCGCTCGTTCCCTCCTGTCCGGTAGGCTGAGCCGGTGCCGCCTCCCGGGTGGGGGGTTGAGTGGGTGGAGGGTGCACTGCTGCCCCCTGGCCCTGTGTCGGCACACTTGTTTCCACTACCCTCCCCCTGAGTATAACCCATGTGCACCTGTCCCCGTTCCTTCTCGACTCCTCCCTCTTCTGCTTCAAGTCCAGCAGGAGCTTCTTGTGCTGTTCCCTCTGCATTACCGTGCGGTCTGGGTGAATAAATACATCTCGAAATGCCTCGCTCCTTGCTAAGTTTTTTGCCTGCCGGATAACTTGCCATTTTTCCTCCTCACTCCCTAGTGTGATCCTGAGGGGGCGAGGCTTAACCCCCTGCTTTTGTCCCAGTCTCCTCACATCCTGAGGGGTTGCTGGAATCTTCAGAACCTCTGTGCAAATATTTTGAAACAGCACCTTATCGTGTGTTTCCTTACTCACAGTTCCCTCTGCCTGGCTCTCTGGGACTCCAAAAACTATTACATTGTTCCTGCGCTGGAGCCGTTCCTGGTGTTCCTCCTCTCCCCTAACAGTAGGTCCGTTAATTTTCATTTCTTCGACACACTTTTTCAGAGTCCCAATCTGCTGTAGAACCTGTACTGATTCTGCATTACTCTCCGCCCCCCCCACCCGTGGCCCTCCTAATACGTCAGCATAGCTCCTCTTAGCAACCACCTCCATTCTATTAGCTACTTCCTCAGTCTTAGCAAGGATCTCTTTCTCAACTTGCTCCAGTTTGTCAACCAGCAGGGCTCCTGCTTCATCTATTTTCGTCCCTAGAGAACTCGTTCCCTTATGGATTGCAATCGCTTCATTCACCTTGACTATGCAGCCAGGGCAATACCAGCAACAGCCATCAAGCTTTACGGCAGTTAGTAACTTCCTAAACGTTGCATTAGTTAGGCCTGCATCCTCCATATCCGACGTCTCCCTGCAGTAATCACATACCAAACTCATGGTTGTTGTTGTTGTGGGGGGGGGGGTGCAGACTGTGTATAGATCTACACCTATTTCAAAGAAAATAAAGAGAGAAAAAAGTACTTAGCTACTCTCTGTTGCCTATGGAGTTGTCGTCTGCGACTGCGTACACTGTATCTCCCTGTGAATGGTGTATTGTAGGCACAGTTTCAGTCCTTGAGCAAGCCCACAATCAACATAAAATAAAATTTAAAGTCTCTGTGGCACCTATGACACGACTTGGTTTCAGCTGGCACGGTGCCTTTCCAGCTTGCTTGCTAGTGAGCGCTCACTTTAAGTTATTTACAACTTCAGCGGTCACTGATGACACTATGAACTATCACTGTGTACACTGTATCTCCCTGTGAGTGGTGTATTATAAACACAGATTCAGTCCTTGAGCAAGCACACAAACAAAATAAAATTTAAAGTCTCTGTGGCACCTATGACACGAATAGGCTGGCAGTTGTCCTTACCAGCTCGATTGCCAATATGTATTCACTTTAAGTTATTATAGTCTCTTCTGCATTCACTGATGACAACTATGAACTGATTTAACTGAAGGCACAGTACTACACTCCCTGGTTGGCCTTTATCACAGCCGTGACCACAACACCCTAAAAAATAAAATAAAATAAAAGCTTTGTCATGTGGCAGTGATTGTGTGGTTATAGGCCTGTGACCCTGGCTGTACCTCCAACTCGGTGGAAATTGAGTTTTCAAAAATACAATCGTGTCTAGCATGAAAAGTCCGACATCGATTTACACTTTCACCTCACTAAGACGATCTTGACGAACTTATGTAATCACTGTCCAATTTCTGCCGCTCTACATCGAAGGCCCGGATGCCGAACACGCTTTGTTACAGAGACGCAACACGACCCGCCCGCCCGCCTGGTAGTTATAATGAGGGGGGCCTCCACAAAGAGGCTGCCCATGGGCCTCCACTAGTCTAAATCCGGCACTGGGTACACAGGATGCCAAATCCACCAAACTTTGCCCATTAAAGTACCTGTAAAAGAGAGACAGTAAAGCAACATTGCGACAATGAGAAAGGGAAGAGAGATTATCATCTAAAGGAGGAGAGTCAATAAGACGAAATGCCTTTGATTCCACCCAATCTAACAGTTGGACTGCAGAAGAGTCACCCCAGATATGAGATTAGTACCCCATGTTAGGACGAATGAATCCCTCATACTGTAAACTTGAAACAACTGTTCAGGAGTGAAGTAGCTACGGCATCTGTATAGCATTCTCAGCTTTCGGGAGGCAGCTTTAGTAATGACATATTAGAGGAAATGGTGAGGTCTAGCATATCTATTTTAGAATTTGGCAGAATGATTGCGTCCTGAAATGTGATTGGTGGGGGATCATCTAATTTTTTATATAACCTCACAAAATATGACGGTTGAGTATGACCTGATTACGAGATCTGAGGTTGACGAGTTCCATAACAATTTAATTGTGTTGCTTAATGCACAAAGGCAGAATACAATATACCATACAGAGAACTCAAATCTTATAACAATGACCCCAAATGGATAAATAATTATTTAAAGAATATAATTGGACAAAGAAAAGCTATAGGCAGGAGAATAAATCGTGGTAAAGTGTACCTCCGAGATTATTATAAAGTATTGGCTAGTCGGGTTTAAGATCGAGAGAAGAAAAGCAAAGAGGAATAGTGAGCTGAAGGTAGCAAGGGAGGCGAAGTCAGACCCTAAGGGATTCTTACAAATGTATCAAACTAAAACACGAAACAAATTGGACCAACACAGTCAGATACAGGCGAGCTAACTGACAACGACAAAGAAATGAGCAATAATCTGAACAGATATTTTTCAACAGTTTTCACCACCGAAAATTTAAACATTATATCCGAGGCACCGACTATATGCAGAGATAGTGAGGAAAATAGATTAAGCGAGATAGTAGTGTCTAGTAACGATGTTATTAAACAAACAGAGAAGCTAAACCAAATAAGTCACCAGGTCCAGATGAGCTATTTATCAGAGTATTACAGGAATGTAAAGAAGAACTTAGTATGCCCTTAAGCAAACTTATTTAACATGTCATTAAAAACGGGTGTAATACCAGATTAGTGGAGGATAACGAATGTGAAACTAATTTTCAAGAATGGAGATCGATCACTATCCTCTAACCACCGTCCAATCAGTTTAACATCAATTGTAGGCAAATTGCTGGAAGCGATAGTTTCATACTCAATTCGAAATTACCTAGAAAAATACAAATTGATTAATGATTCCCAATATGGCTTCACAAGTGGCCGTTCATGTCTGACAAATCTATAGTCATTTTTCTCTACTGTTTTCATATCAGTGGATGACGAACACGATTGTAATGTGGTTTACCTCGACTTAACAAAGCCTTCGACAGGGTCACACACGAAAGACTGGTTTGTGAAGTGGAGGCTCATGGAATTGGAGATATTCTAAATTGGTTTAGGACGTTGTTACAGGACAGGAAACAGAGAGTCAGCCTTAAAGGTACTCCGATTGGGATAAGTTCGCTAGTGGAATAACCGAAGGGTCAGTGCTTGGGCAATTACTATTTATTATCCTGTATGCATAAACGACATAACTGTAGATACTGGCCTAGACAGCAACATAAGTAAATTTTTTGACTACATTAAATAAGGCGTGTAATTAAATCTATCGAGGACTCCGCAAAACTAAAGGAGAAATCTGACTATGAAAAATATTTAGGGGTAATGATAAGAGAACATTGTGTATTTGCTCGAAACTAGGTTAAAAAGGTACTTGGATTCATACAAAGGAGTGTTAGTTACAAGACTAACGAGATTATCCTAAAACTGTATATTGCACTTGTGAGAGAGACCTCACTTGGATTATGCGGTTCAGTTTTGGTCACCGTACTACATCATGGATATCAAATCCCGAGAAAGCATTCAGAGGAGTATGACAAGACTAAACCCGGGTATTAGGAACCTTGAGTACAGAGAGAAATTAAAGCATCTTGCACTCCTTCGAGAGACGTAGAGTGAGGGGTGATATGATCGAAGTGTATAAATGGAAGTCAGAGTTAACAAAGGTGATATAAGAAAGGTAGTCAAACAATTTAACCAGGAGCGAACTCGTAGCAATGGTTTTAAATTAGATAAATTTAGATTTAAGCGTGAGATAGGTAAACTGGTTTGAAAATAGAGTAGTGGATGACTGGAATAAGTTACCGAACATTATCATATACTCGAACACACTAAGAAGCTTCAAATATAGGTTGGGCAGAAACATGAGCGATATGGGGCCAATAGGCCAGCTGCAGTTCTTTCTATTTTTATGTTCCCATGTTCTTATGTACAGAGTAGGGCAGGAGAGTAGCTCTTGGCAAGGCAGGTCCCGGCTAAGTGACGGAACATGCCTGGCCAGTCGCACCGCAATTCTGATCCGAAACAATAAACCACCTCGATATTCATGAAACAACAAACTCAAAGGAAATTAAAATATTTATATACGAGGTAATTCTTTCACAACTGTATCGATTTTATAGATATGCGCTGTGTAGCTGTTGTCGGCAACATAGATTTCAGTTTAAGTAGCCGGTACCTATTTCATAGCCAATATGCATTACGAATGTATTCCTTAAGTTTGCTTTTTTGCAGTTAACATAAAACGTCATTCAGATATAACAATAAAACACCCAGGCAACAGAAGGGGTGACCTGCTGTAGGCGCAGACCGACGGTACAGTAAGAATCATCACCAAAATTAAGATTAATATGATGGAGGTTATAAAGAGCACAGTTTTTTCAGGTACTTGACAGGCAACCCGTGCACCAATTACCGGGGGTACAGGACTTGGGTTGTGTGTAACCTGCCAGCCCTCCACGAACTGGATGGCACCACCATCACCAGGTCAGAGAGGCTCAGGTCCCTACAACACCTAACCCTGGCCGAGACCACTGTCAGGGAGGACCAACACCGCGCTCTCCGTAAGTCTTTATACATGCGTGTGATGGATGAAGTGCGATAGGGTGTGTGTTTGTGATGGGGTGTGTCAGGGTGTGTTTGATGGGGTGTGTCAGGGTGTGTGTTTGTGATGGGGTGTTTAAAGGTGTGTGTGATGGGGTGTGTCAGGGTGTGTGTTTGTGATGGGGCGTGTTAGGGTGTGTTTGATGGGGGTGTTTGTGATGGGGCGTGTCAGGGTGTGTTTCATGGGTGTGTATTTGTGATGGGGTGTATCAGGGTGTGTTTTTGATGAGGTGTAACGGGGTGTGTGTTTGTGATGGGGTGTGTCAAGGTGTTTGTTTACTGGGATGTGTCAGGGTGTGGCTTGACCAAACATTCCGGCTCCCGTCGTAAACAAAAAAGGCGACTGAATTAACCACACGGACAGTCGGCCACAGATCCACTTTTTTTTGTGTAGAGAAAGGAGGGGTGAAAGACGATTAGAGGTGGGGGAAGGAAGTTATAGTTAGGAAATTGAAGAAATTTGGGAAGAGGTAAGAGAGGGCGGGCTGACCGCCTAGCTAAGCTAATAGTGTGTCAGGGTTGTGTCATGGGTTAGTTATTGTCTGTCGGTACAGGCACTAGACATCCTACCCTGTCCCATTTATGGGTGTTTTAACGACCTTATTTCATATTCCGCCGACCCTACTGGCGGATGCTGGTCTAGGGAGGTTGTCTATTGCCTGGCCGTGTAGATCGGGGGTGGTAATGGACCTTTTGAGATTTGGTAACTTTTTGGGAACCATGTATGGTTGTTGTCGTTATGTGGTGGGAGTCTTTGAAGGAGTTCTTGCTCTGATCGTTCTATCTTTTGCCAGATTCTGCTGGCCAGGGTGTGCAGCTGCTGGTTGATGGGTTTTATTCTCAGGTCTCTATGTATCTCGGCTGTGGTTCTGGTGCAAGGGTATCTTTCACCTGTGACGAATCTTAGGGCTTCATTTTGGACCACCTATAATTTTAATATTTGAGTGGTGCTCATAGTATAGTTTTCTCAGCTCTCTTCTTGCCTTTTCCTTCCTGGTGTGGACATGATGGGAATAACCTGCCGTAGATATATGCAGGCCCAGGAGGGTGTCCTCTGCTTTTGTATTCTATCTGGGTATTATTGGTTACTAATGGATGGGTTTTCCTTCTGCATAAGGGTATCACTGTGAATTTCGGGAGACTAGTTTGGATTTTCCATTGTTTTTCGTAATTATTTACCCTTTCTAATTCCCGCCTGTTGTTATCAACCTGTAACGCTCGCGATTTTCCTTGATGTGTTGTTATTTGAGTGATGTTATTTGCATACATAATATCTTCGTTACCTATTTTAGTGGGAGGCGGGGTGTCACTCGTGTAGATAATATATAGGGTGGGGGAGAGGACGTTCCTCTGAGGGACTCCGCTCATGAGTGGGAAGGTCTCTCCTGTGTGTTGTCCTACCCTCAGTCTGGCATTTCTGCCGTCAAGAAAGTTGCAAAGCAACTTTTCAATGTTGGTGGGAAGTCCGAGTTGGAGGATCTTATATTTTAGACCGTCATGCCAGACTTTGTCAAATGCCTTCGCTACATCCCGGAGAGTTAGATTTCATTGTCTACCACTCGCCGCGGCTCTGGCTATGTTTTCACATGCCAGGGCTATCGCTGTTGTGGTGGACTTCCCTTTCCTGAACCCGAATTGTCTGCAGTTAACTCTGTTTCTTGTTTCCATGTGATTTCTCAGACGGTTATTGATGATTTTTTCTAGGATTTTTCCAGGTAATTCGAGGAGGGAGATCGGTCTGTAGCTTAGTGGGACGGCGGGGTTCTTTCCTTGTTTTGGTGTTAGGGTAATAATGGCCTCTTTGAATTTAGTTGGGAAGTAACCCGAGGTCAGGCAAGCGTTCATTGTGGTCCTCAGCCTCTCCAGGGCTGGGTTGTTCCACCTGTTACAGTGGTTGGTGCGTTATGTGAGACGTGGCAGGTCTGTGATTGTTTACATTATAGTAAAACTCCCTAGAAAACCTCACAATAGGACCCCTGCTGTCCTTTAGGGATTTGATCTCACTCTCCTCTATTGTATATATTAGCCTTCTCAAGTATTACTCTTTAGTCTGTACTCACCCCTGATGATGTGAATTACACGGAGGCGCTTGGGAACTTCATGTTTTCTTGTGGTTATCAGCATATATATATATATATATATATATATATATATATATATATATATATATATATATATATATATATATATATATATATATATATATATATATATTCATATATATAACAACGACATATAATCAACGACCTCACCAGCAAGGAATCGATTCCTTGGGTGGGACTAGAGGTTGTTGATTATATGTTCAAAGTCCGCGTGTTATATGGACTAAAAATGAAGTAGGCTATATATATGTACCTTCGCGTTTCATACCAGCTGGATTCGGTAAAATGCTACTGACACCACATAAGAGGCACGGGCAGTTTCCCAATGAGGTTCACGGCGCCATCAGCTCGATGAACAGGCTTTGTGTGAAATATAACAGAGTCTAGAACTGCTTTTAGTGTCCTTGTGGCCTAGCCGGTAAGCGTTCCCTAGTCCCACCCAGTAGGTCGAGGGTTCGATTCCTTGCTGGTGAGGTCGTTGATTATATGTTCAAAGTCCGCGTGTTACATGGACTAAAAATGAAGTATATATATATATATATATATATATATATATATATATATATATATATATATATATATATATATATATATATATATATATATATATATATATATATATATATATATATATATATATATATATATATATATATATATATGTGTGTGTGTGTGTGCGTGTAGATGATGTTCTTTGCCTTTGGCCTAGAAACAGTGACCCACTGGAATTTTTAGACAAGCTTAATAATCTTATCCCAAGTATTACATTCAAAATTGAAAGAGAAATAAATGGATCCCTTCCATTTCTTGATATGCTTATCATTAGAAATGGCCATAACTATAAATTAAAGGTGTACAGAAAGCCTACACAGGTAGACAGTTTCATACATTTTTTATCGTGTCACCTGGAGTCTACCAAAATGTCAGTTTTTTCTGCTATGTTTTTGAGATGTTTGCGTATTTGTGACGCTGAATTTATTGATGAAGAACTGAAACACATTCGTTCCATTTCACAAAAACTTGGGTACCCTTCATTGTTTGTTGATCATTGTTTTAAAAGGGCTAAGAAATCCATTCATTCTACTCAAACCAGGGAAATTCCTACACTTAAGAATATTTTGACTCAGCCTTATCGCAATGAATTTGTCCCTTTAGTTCAATCCCTTAAATTATTAAATATTAATTTTGTTTTTAAGTATGACTCAACCATTACCAATATATTAATCAAGAATAGCCCAACTTTGAGTGTAAATGGAAGTGTTTATTGTATTCCATGCAGCAAATGTAATGGAAATTATGTAGGACAGACTGGGAAAGCATTGCAACTCAGAATTTAACAGCACAAGTACAATATCAGAACAGCATCTGAAAGCAGTGCACTGTTCGTTCATGTTAGGAAAAATAATCATCCTATTGATTGGGAAAAAAGCTTAGAAGTGTACAAATTATCATGCGTCACAGAAAGACTTCTGGTTGAAGCTAGTCTGATTAGGGAATTAAATTCCATAAACCTTAGTGATGGTCAATACAAAACTGATAATATGTGACATAAATTTATTTGTCAGTGGCCCAAGGTTAAAAATGCTTTGAAAACCTTGGAGCTAGATGTAAGATAGATATTTAGTGGGTCCCATATTTTTGACCTGACTTAACTTGACTAGTCACGTCTCCCTTTTCTCTTGAGCTCCTCTGTGTGTGTGTTGGTGTTGGTGTGTGGATTAGTGGATATCATGATTATGACCTGACCTCATGTTTAGTAAGGTCACCCTATATATTTAAGCCTCTCTCCATCCATGTAATTCAGTTGCCTCTGAAGATGTCTTGAATAAAGACAAAAGCTAAGGTGCTCCATTGTTTCCCTTTTCCCTGTGAGATTTTATCAAGATTTATGATATATATATATATATATATATATATATATATATATAAGGCATATATATACTGCATAATCAACACCTCACCCCCGCCAGGAGAACCTCTGACCATGATTAGACCAGGAGCATGCTCACACACACCAGGATACAAAGCACCCAGATTCTGCTGCGGCTTTCACAAAGCCTGTTCAACGAGCTATGGTGCCGTGAACTCTAATGTAATCAGTATCACTAGTCAGGAGCACGTGTTACCAAATCCGGCTGGAAACACGAGAGGATCTACAGCACAGCTCACAGCATGCAGACAGTGCAGTTCATGCCATGGCCTATGAAAAAATGTATATATATATATATATATATATATATATATATATATATATATATATATATATATATATATATATATATATATATATATATATATATATATATATATATATATATATATATTTCATTAGTCCATTTAGCACGTGGACTTCAACATATAATCAACAACCTCACCAGCCAGGACTTGAACTCTCGACCTGGCTGGCGAGGTTGTTGATTATATGTTGAAATCTGCATGCTATATGAACTAATGAAATATATATGGAACCTCGTGTTTCGATGCTGAATTCTGTAAAATGCTACTCCGACCACATAAGTGGCACGGCAATCCCCAATTGGAGGTTCACTGCGCCATAAGCACGATGATTAGGCTTTGTGTGAAATATAACAAAAGTCTAGGTTGGCTTTTTAGTGTCCTTGTGGCGTGGTTGGTAGCAATCCCTGAATCCCTGGTCACACGCATAAGGTCGAGGGTTCGAGTCCTGGCTGGTGAGGTTGTTGATTATATATATATATAATCTGTATATATTACTGAG
>NW_024748979.1:0-36529 GCF_018991925.1 Homarus americanus
CACCGTCACCCACCACCCTGCATGCCAACCACCCCACCATCACCCACCACCCACCATCACCACCCCATCACCCCACCACCCCACCGTCACCCACCATCACCCACCATTGCCCAGCACCCACCATCTCCCCCCACCTCCCTCTATCACCCACCATCACCTTCACCCACCACCCCACCATCACCTGCATCGCCACCATTGCCCACCATCACCCACCATCACCCACCATGCCCACCATCACCATTGCCCGCCGCCCCACCGTCGCCCACCATCGCCCACCGTTGCCCACCACGCCCCCCATAAATCACGCGCCACCCACAGATCGCCACCATGACCGTCACCCACCACCCCTGCATCGCCCTGCCTCACCATCACCCACCACCCCCTGCGTCTCCCCACCACCCCACTGTCACCCACCACCCCCCATCACCACCACCCACCATCACCCAACCATCGTCTTACCACCCCTGCATCAACCACCACTCATCCATCACCCCACCGTCATCCACCACCCTACCGTCACCCACCACCCACCATCTCACTATCATCCACCATCACCCACCATTACCCACCACCCCACCATCTTACCGCCCATCACCCACCACCCCACCATCTCCCACCATCACCACCATTACCCACGACTCCACCATCACCCACACCATCACCCACCGTCACCCAGCACCCCTGCATCACCCAGCACCCCGCTCGCCCACCACCCACCTTCACCACCACCAAACCATCACCCACCATCCCCACCACCACCCATCCACCCACCCAGCCACCAACCACCCTGCCGTCCTACCACCCACCATCTCCCCACCACCTAACATCCCCATCCATCACCCACCACCCCACCATCACCCACCACCCCACCATCCCGCCACCCCACCTTCACCCACCACAAACCATCACCCACCATAACCCACCACCCATCCACCCACTTCACCAACCACCCCACCGTCACCCACCACCCCACCGTCACCCACCACCCATCTCCTCACCCTACCTAACATCTCCCCATCATCACCCACCACCCCTACCATCTCACCACCCACCATCACCCACCACCCTACCATCATCCTGCATCACCCACCACCCACCATCACCCACCACCCCACCGTCACCCA
This sequence comes from Homarus americanus, assembly GCF_018991925.1. Taxonomy (NCBI): domain Eukaryota; kingdom Metazoa; phylum Arthropoda; class Malacostraca; order Decapoda; family Nephropidae; genus Homarus; species Homarus americanus. The sequence goes on from NW_024748979.1 coordinate 1,125, forward strand.
CCACCCCACCGTCACCCACCCACCGTCACCTACACCCAACCATCACCCACCACCCAGCATCACCCACCGCCCCACCATCTCCCACCACTTCACCTTCACCCATCACCCACCAGCCCCACCCTTCACCCATCTCTTACTATCACCCACTGACATCACACACCACCCACCATCACCCACCACCCTTCCCGTCACCCACCACTCGCCGTCACCACCCAGTCCTACCATCACCCACCATCACCCACCATTACCCACGCCACCCCTGCCATCCCCACTCCCCACCAGTCACCCACCACCACACCATCTCCCCACCATCACACACCACCCACCGTCACCCCTGCCCCACCATCAGCCACCACTCATCCATCACCCACCACCCCACCGTCATCCACCACCCTACCGTCACCCACCACCCACCATCTCCCCACCACCCACTATCGTCACCATCACCATTGCCCAGCCTCAATGCCACCGCCCACCGTCACCACCACCCACCATCTCACCATCGCCACCGTACCCACGACTCCTGCATCTACCATCTGCCATCTTCGCACCCACCATCCGCCCAGCACCCACCGTCACCACCCCCGCCTTCACCCACCGCACCATCACCCCCCGCAACCACCACCGCCCATCACCCCGCATTCCAACCACCCTGCAATCACCCACCACCCCACCATCTCCCCACCACCCCTAACATCTCCCCGTCATCACCCCACCACCCCCTCCATCTCACCCTTACCATCACCACCACCCACCTTCACCCACCACCAAACCATCACCCACCATAAACCCACCACCACCATCCACCCCTGACTACCAGCCACCCGCATCCCCACCGCACATCCTCCACTGCCTAACATCTCCCCATCATCACCCACCACCCTGCATCACCCACCACCCCACCATCACCCCACCCTACCATCATCTACCATCACCCACCACCCCACCATCACCCACCACCACCCACCCGTCACCGCTCACCCACCATGCCCACACCCGTCTCCCCCCACCTCTATCACCCACCACCACCCACCTTCACCCACCACCCACCATCTACCATCACCTGCATACCCACCACCCGCCATCACCCACCACCCCGCAAATCGCCCCGCCATGACGTCGCCCACCCCATATCCCCCGCCCCCCACCATGTCCGCCACCCTGCAGATAACCCACCACTTACCGTCTCCCCACCGCCGTCACCATCCTTACATCCCACCACCCACCATCACCGTCAACCCAGTCACCCACCATCTCGCCACCATCACCATCACCCACCATTTTCACCACCCCACCATCTTACCGCCACCCGCTTCACCACCATCACCCACCACCCCACCCTTACCACCCACCATCTCCCGCACTGTCACCCACCCTGCATCACCCACCATTGCCCTGCCCGTCACCATCTGTCACCCACCACCGTCTCCCCACCACCCACTGCATCGCACCTTTGCCACCCCAACCATCACCACCGCCGTCATCCACCACCTCCAGTCGCCCACCACCCACCGTCATCCCCCGCCGCCCCACTGTCGTCCATCACCCACCATCCATCCCACCATCACCCACCGTCTCACCATCTTCCATTGCCACCACTCCTGCATCACCCACCATCTTGTTTCCTCAGCCCACCATCACCCACCACCCACCATCACCAACCATCACCCACCATTACCCACCACCACCATCACCCACCATTACCCCACCACCCCACCGTCACCCACCAGTCCCCACCACACCTCATCCTTTACATCATCATTTCACCCCACCATCACCCCACCCACCCCACCATCACCACCACCCCACCATCACCCTGCACCTTTACTCACCTCACCCAATGTCACCCACCACCCGCAATCACCACCCCACCATCCACCCACCATCATCTGCCGCTCGCTTCACCCACCGCCACGTCACCCCACCATCGTTACTCATCACCCATCACCCACCATTCGCCAACCGCCCCACAATCTCCTACCATCACCCACCATCACCTCACCCACCACCATTCACCCTCTTCCAAATCACCCACCCACCGTCTACCACACCACGCACCATCTCCCCACCACCCCACTGTCTTACCACTTCACATCTGCCACCCCCACCGTCACCCACCATCACCTGCATTACCTGCCCACCATCACCAGCCTTCAATCACTTACCATCCCATATCACCCACCATTACTACCACCCATCTTACCACCCACCACCCCACCATCACCTGCCCCACCCATCTTACCACCGCATCTCCCCCACCACACATCACCCACCCACCATCTCCTCACCCCTCCCTTTACATCTCCCACCCACCACTTCACTCATCACCACCCGTCCATCACACCACCATCACCACCCACTGTCACCACCATTCGCATTCGTCCACCACCCCCACCGTCACCGCCATCGCCCACCATTGCCCAGCTACCGTCTTACCATCACAATCTTACCGTCACACAAACTCTTACCATCCTTACCGTCATCACCATCATGACCGCTACCATCGCCACCATCACCCACCAATGCCCACCACCCTAACCTTCCCCACTACTTGCCGTCACCCTGCCACCATCTCTGACACGTCACCACCCCACCGTCACCCCAACACCCACCATCTCCCTGCCCTTCTCACCACCACTTCACCTTCACCCACTCACCACCATCACCTGCAAGTTACCCACCATCACCACCGTCCTACCGTCGCCGTCACCCACCATCCCACTACCCCCACCATCACCCACCACCCCACCATCGCCCACCACCCCACCATCATCACCACCCCATCTTCCCACCATCACCACCACTCCACCATCACCTACATTCCACCACCCACCATCACCCACCTTACCCACCTTATTTCAGCATCACCACCCCCCACCGTCTCACACCGCCCCGCAATCTCCACCACTTACTATCTTGCACCCATTCTTCCATCACCAATCTTGCAATTACCCTCCACTTCACCATCCTTACCATCACCTGCATCCCACCACCCACCATCACCATCTTGCAAATCACCACCACCCCACCAATCACCCCACCACCCCCTCACCCACCCACCCCCACCATCCTTACCCACCACCCACCATCTTACCATCACCATTCTGCTTTACCCCCTCCTTTATCACCCACTCTTCACCTTCACCACCCCACATCTCACCATCTTACCATCACCCACCATCTTACCATCACCACCACCCCCACCATCCCTACCATCTTCCCATCACCCCACCTTCCCACCACCCAACCATCACCCCACCACCCCACCATCGCCACCACCCCAGTCTTCCACCCAGCCATCTCACCATCACTACCCCACCACCCACCATCACCCACCACCCCACCGTCACCCACCATCCTCTGCCCACCCACCACACCCACCTTCCCACCCCACCATCCACCCCACCACTCCACCACCCCACCCCATCACCCACCAACCCCACCTGACCACCCACTCCACCCCACCGTCACCCACCATCACCCACCATTACCCACCACCCCACCATCACACCACTGCACTTTCCCACCATCCTGCTCTCCATCCCACCCACACCCCACTCTGCACCCACCATCCCACCCCACCCACTCCCACCACACCCAGCACCCCATCTCACCCATGCCACCCACTCATCACCATCACCCCACCATCACCCAGCACCCCACCATCACCCACCACCCCACACACCCACCACCCCACCCATCCCCACCACCCCACCATCACCCACCACCCACCCCACCCACCACCCCACCCATCACCCACCATTACCACCACCCCACCATCACCCACCCACCCACCACACTCCACCACACCACCCACACCCACCCCACCATCACCCACCACCCCACCCATCACCCACCCACCCACTCACCACTCCCACCCCACCCCGTCACCCACTGTCACCCACTCACCCACCATCTCTACCCACCACCCACCACCCCACTGCTCCACCCACCACCCCACCTCACCCACCATCACCCACCACCCAGCACCCCACCGATTCCCCACCTCCCCCACACCCACCCACTCACCTTCCACCCCACCCACCCCACCCATCCCCCACCACACCCACCCCCACCCACCCCACCCACACCCACAACCCCACCCAGCACCCACCCACCCCACTGTCACCCACCATCCATCCCCCACCCACCCCACACCCACCATCCCCACCCACTCACCCCACCAACCACCACCCATCCCACCCACCACCCCACCGCTCACCCACCACTCCCACACACCCACCACCCCACCATCTCCCCACCCCACATCACCCAGTTCCCACCCACCACACTTCACCCCATCACCCACCACCCCACCACCCACCCACCACCCACCCATCTCCCCACCATCACCCACCCACTCACCCACCGACACCCACCCATCACCCACACCCACCACCCCACCATCACCCACCACCCCACTGCTCACCCACTACCCCACCCCACCCACCACCAAACCATCACCCACTCATAACCACCACCACCCATCCAACACTTCACCCACCACCCCCACCACAACCACACCTCCACCCCATCCCCCACCACCCACATCTCCCCACTCAACCACCACCCCACCCCATCACCCACCACCCCACCCATCACCACCACCCCACCATCACCCACCACTCACCCACCACCCCACCACTTCCACCCACCACCCCACTCTGCTCACCCACCACCCCACCGTCACCCCACCACCCCACTATCCACCCACCACCCAATCCATCCAACCCACCCCACATCCCCACCCACCCTCCACCCACCACTCACCACTGACACCCACCACACCCACTCACCCCACACACCACACCCACCACCCACACCCACCCCACCACCCACCATCCCCACTGTCACCCACCACTCCACCCACCACCCACCACCATCAACTCCCACCTGACCACCCACCACCCCACCCACCTGACTTACCACACACCATCTCCCCACCTGACCACCCACCACCTGCCGTCAACCCATGACCCCACCATCCCCACCATCCCCACCATCACCCACCACTTCCACCTTCACCCACTCCACCCCACCATTCACACTCCACCACACCCACCCACACCACCCCACTCCACCTCACCACGTCACCCACCATCCCACACCCACCACCCACCCACCCCAGCACCCACTCCCAGCACCCACCACACCCACCACCCCCACCACTCCACCCACCACCCCACACCCACCACCCACCCATCCTCCCCACCACCCCACCACCACCCACCACCCATCCCAACCCACCAACTCCACCCACCACTCCACCCACCACACCCACCTCACCCCACCACCCACCACCCACCGTCACCCACCTCACCCCCACCATCTCCCCACCACCCCACTCATCACCCACACTTCACCTTCATCCACCACCCCACTGTCACCCACCACCCACCATCACCTACCACCCCACCCATCACCTGCCCCACTGTCCCACCACGTCACCCACCACACCCACCACACCCACACCCCACCCCACCCACCACCCCACCCACCCACCACCCCACCCACCCACCATCCCACCTGTCACCCCACCACCCCACCATCCCCCCACCCACCCCACACCCAACTCCACCCCACCCACCACCCCACCCACTCCACCCACCACCACCCACCACCCCACCATCACTACCTTCACTCCACCATTTACCCACCCACCCACCACTCCACCCACCACCCCACCGTCACCCACCACCATCTCCCCTCCTCCCAAGGTGCTGGTGGTGGTGTGTTATCAAATTGAAGCTTGGCATGAGTGAGGTCAGATGTGTCCTCAAGCTTTATGTGAACGTGTTTCCGCCTCAGAATTACTGTCCGCTTTGTCTTGGTGAAGCATCTTGTATTGGTGAAGCATCTTGTCTTGGTGAAGCATCTTGTATTGGTGAAGCATCTTGTCTTAGTGAAGCATCTTGTATTGGTAAAGCATCTTGTATTGGTGAGCATCTTGTCTTGGTGAAGCATCTTGTCTTGGTGAAGCATCTTGTATTAGGGAAGAATCTTGTATTGGTGAAGCATCTTGCTTTCGTGAGTGAAGCATCTTGTCTTGGTGAAGCATCTTGTATTTGTGAGCATCTTGTCTTGGTGAAGCATCTTGTATTGGTGGAAGCATCTTGTCTTGGTGAAGCATCTTGTCTTGGTGAAGCATCTTGTCTTGGTGAAACATCTTGTATTAGGGAAGCATCTTGTATTGGTGAAGCATCTTGTCTTGGTAGGCATCTTGTGTGGGAAGAATCTTGTATTGAATCATCTTGTCTTGGTGAAGCATCTTGTCTTGGTGAAGCATCTTGTCTTGGTGAAACATCTTGTATTGAAGCATCTTGTATTGGTGAAGCATCTTGTTCTTGGTGAAGCATCTTGTATTGGTGAAGCATCTTGTCTTGGTGAAGCATCTTGTTATTGGGAAGCATCTTGTATTGGGAAGAATCTTGTTGGTGAGCATCTTGTCGTGGTGAAGCATCTTGTCTTGGTGAAGCATCTTGTCTTGGTGAAGCATCTTGTGATGGAAGCATCTTGTATTGGGAAGAATCTTGTGTTGGTGAAGCATCTTATCTTGGTGAAGCATCTTGTGTAGTGAAGCATCTTGTATTGGTAGAAGCATCTTGTTGGTGAAGCATCTTGTCTTGGTGAAGCATCTTATCTTGGTGAAGCATCTTGTCTTGGTGAAACATCTTGTATTCGGTAAGCATCTTGTATTGGTGAAGCATCTTGTCTTGGTGAAGCATCTTGTCTTGGTGAAGCATCTTTATTGGTGACATCTTGTCTTGGTGAAGCATCTTGTCTTGGTGAAGCATCTTGTATTGGGGAAGCATCTTGTCTTTGTGAAGCATCTTGTATTGGTGAAGCATCTTGTCTTGTGAAGCATCTTGTCTTGGTGAAACATCTTGTATTCGGTAAGCATCTTGTATTGGTGAAGCATCTTGTCTTGGTGAAGCATCTTGTATTGGTGAAGCATCTTGTCTTGGTGAACATCTTGTCTTGGTGAAGCATCTTGTATTAGTGAAGCATCTTGTCTTAGTGAAGCATCTTGTATTGGTGAAGCATCTTGTCTTGGTGAAGCATCTTGTCTTGGTGAAGCATCTTGTGTGGGAAGCATCTTGTCTTGGTAAACATCTTGTATTGGTGAAGCATCTTGTCTTGGTGAGCATCTTGTATTGGTGAAGCATCTTTTATTGGTAAGCATCTTGTATTGGTGAAGCATCTTGTCTTGGTGAAGCATCTTGTATTGGTGAAGCATCTTGTCTTGGTGAGCATCTTGTATTGGTGACATCTTGTATTGGTGAAGCATCTTGTCTTGGTGAAGCATCTTGTGTTGGAGCATCTTGTCTTGGTGAAGCATCTTGTATTGGTGGAAGCATCTTGTCTTGGTGAAGCATCTTGTATTGGTGAAACATCTTGTATTCAGTAAGCATCTTGTATTGGTAGGCATCTTGTATTGGTGAAGCATCTTGTATTGGTAAGCATCTTGTCTTGGTGAAGCATCTTGTATTGGTGAAGCATCTTTGTATTGGTGAACATCTTGTATTGGAGAAGCATCTTGTGTGGGAAGCATCTTGTCTTGGTGAAGCATCTTGTATTGGTGAAGCTTGTCTTGTTTGACATCTTGTCTTGGTGAAACATCTTGTATTCATTAAGCATCTTGTATTGGTGGGCATCTTGTCTTGGTGAAGCATCTTGTATTGGTGAAGCATCTTGTCTTGAGTGAAACATCTTGTATTGGTAAGCATCTTGTATTGGTGAAGCATCTTGTCTTGGTGAAGCATCTTGTCTTGGTGAAGCATCTTGTCTTGGTGAAGCATCTTGTCTTGATAGGCATCTTGTATTGGGGAAGCATCTTGTATTGGTGAACATCTTGTCTTGGTGAACATCTTTTTGTGAAGCATCTTGTATTCGTATCTTGTATTGGTGAAGCATCTTGTCTTGGGGAAGCATCTTGTATGGTGACATCTTGTATTGTGAAGCATCTTGTATTGGTAGCATCTTGTATGTGGTCTTGTCTTGTTGAAGCATCTTGTATTGGTGAAGCATCTTGTATGGTGAAGCATCTTGTATTGGTGGAAGCATCTTGTCTTGGTGAAGCATCTTGTATTGGTTGAAGCATCTTGTCTTGGTGAAGCATCTTGTCTTGGTGAAGCATCTTGTATTCGGTAGCATCTTGTATTGGTGAAGCATCTTGTCTTGGTGAAGCATCTTGTATTGGTGAAGCATCTTGTCTTGGTGAAACATCTTGTATTAGCGTCTTGTATTGGTGAAGCATCTTGTCTTGGTGAAGCATCTTGTCTTGGTGAAGCATCTTGTCTTGGTGAAGCATCTTGTATTGGTGAGCATCTTGTATTGGTGAAGCATCTTGTCGGTAGTTGAAGCATCTTGTATTGGTGAAGCATCTTGTCTTGGTGAAGCATCTTGTATTGAGCAGAAACTTGTCTTGGTGAAGCATCTTGTCTTGATTGGAAGCATCTTGTCTTGGTGAAGCATCTTGTATTGGTGAAGCATCTTGTATTGGTGAAGCATCTTGTCTTGGTGAAGCATCTTATTGGTGACTTGTCTTGTGTGGTGAAGCATCTTGTCTTCGATAGCATCTTGTATTGGTGAAGCATCTTGTCTAGTGAAGCATCTTGTATTGGGTGAAGCATCTTGTATTGGTGAAGCATCTGTTGCATTCTATTGAGGTGCATCTTGTATTGGTGAAGCATCTTGTCTTGGTGAAGCATCTTGTATTGAGAAGCATCTTGTCTTGGTGAAGCATCTTGTATTGGTGAAGCATCTTGTCTTGGTGAAGCATCTTGTCTTGGTGAAGCATCGTGTATTGGTGAAGCATCTTGTATTGGTGAAGCATCTTGTCTTGGAGAAACATCGTGTATTCGGTAAGCATCTTGTATTGGTGAAGCATCTTGTCTTGGTGAAGCATCTTGTATTGGTGAAGCATCTTGTCTTGGTGAAGCATTGGGTGAAGCATCTTTGTCTTTGCATTGGTGAAGCATCTTGTCTTGGTGAAGCATCTTGTCTTGGTGAAGCATCTTGTCTCGGTGAAGCATCTTGTCTTGGTGAAGCATCTTGTCTTAGTGAAGTATCTTACCTTGGTGAAGTATCTTGTCTTGGTGAAGTATCTTGTCTTGGTGAATATTTGGTCATGGTGAACAATCTTGTCTTGGTGAACTATCTTGTCTTGGTGAACTATCTTGTCTTGGTGAAGTATCTTGCCTTAGTGAATATTTTGTCTTGGTGAACTATCTTGTCATCTTGTCTTGGTGAGTAGAATTCTTGTTAGTGAATATTTTGTCTTGGTGAACTATCTTGTCACTCTTGGTGATAAATTTTGTCTTGGTGTTACTCTTGGCGATAATTTTGTCCTGGTGAGATCTTATATAATAGTCAGGAAGGTGGTTTTATTTTCTTACTTCACATGAACATAACAAAATTGAGCTTTACTCCTCTCGATTAATGATATATTATCCTTCAATCTCTTTAATCCCCCACAGCAATATATATAACCTCCTCACTTAATCCTCAACTTGTCTTCGGTGTGACAGCGTCAAATGTGAGGGCCTCCTCCTCGTTAACAAAATGCTTGACATCTATTCACTTCATCACACTAAATCCAGCAGTCGTGTGAGCCTTGCGTCTTCATTCACTCAGCTGTAATGAGGCGTCTTCAGTACACACCGTCTCCAAGAATTCCTCTGGCCCGCCGTCGTCCTGAAATACTCCCTCAGTTAACAAGTGATTCCCAAGCGCTGCTGCTCCTCGGTCTCTCGCCTCTTACCTTCAACTACAGAGTCCTAAGTCTCCCTCGTCGAGCATGTCAGAAGCCTTTATACACTCTACATTTACATGAAGTTTACTTCTTTATGACTTTTTCAAGATAATTGTACTTTACACGTGTTATATCTTAATTATTTGCTTCCAAGTTCAATACATATATTTGGACTCTGGTGCATATTATTCTTATTATCTGTTATTAAAATTGTCTGCACCTCCACGCAGATCATTATTCTCCGGTCATCTTACCATTCTATCTTCCCTAACTCGGCTAACACAACGGCATCATCCACATGCATTATGTGTCTCGGGTCCTCATATGTGGTAAGGAGTTTTAACCATACCTAATAGTAATACTAAGGCTATGTCCCATGTGCGAGCGTTCTGCGGCATCGAGCGACCAGGGAGTAGACGCCCAACCCTACTTTCCAAAGCGACCTCTGCCCCACCTGCCAGCGTCTTACCAACGTGAGCATGCCGTCTACGCAGCGCAAACGTTTGCCGGTACTTTCAGAAAATAATGTTTTTCAACGTGTGGTACCTGCATAGGTATCCAGGAAAAAACATCTCGTATATCAGAGGAGGATGGAAGTGGGCAAATTTCACCATCTCTACAAGGAACTTCGCCAAGATCTAAAGAAGTTTCACGAGCACACCAAAATGTATTCTGATTGGGGACGAGACCTACCCACTCTGTGTATATTTGTTGAAACCCTCTGAACAAAGACAAAAGAATTTTTAAGTACAGATTGTCATGTGCCAGGCATGTTGTAGAGTGCATTTGGAATTTGAACAAGTAAATGGATAATTTTAAATAAAGCTATTGAAACAAAGGTGGATACTGTTGTTGACATTGTAAAGTGTGCTACACTTTTCCACAAATCATCATAAACACAGGGTCTGGACGCAAAGTCATATGCAGTTAAGAGTGTACAGTAGAGACTAACACAGCGCCCTCTAAAATAAACAATGTTTCTAATTGTTCTGCAAAGAATATAAGAGAAACATTTTGCAGCTACTTTAATAGTCCACAAGGATCTATTTCTTGGCAAGATCAAGCTGTTAACAGTGGAAAATGAATGTATAGCCTTCTTTAGTTTTGGTGTAGAAGGCGAGGACTCGCGCGACTGAGGAAGCGACAATCAAAATATTTATTTGATCGCTGTTTCCAGGTCGCGCGCGAACGCTTCACGCGTTATCGTGGGACACATCAAAGAAAACACATATGTTTGTCCGGTACAGCAACGCGCATGCGTGCGTAGTGTCAACAAAGGCTGTAAGAGACTGCTCCTTAAAATTCGTATTTCTGACGAATTCAGCGAGTCTACCAATCCCAGCCTGTGCAAACAACTATAGTAAGACCCAGTTATCAGCACAGTGGCATATATTTTTTTGTTACTTTTGGACTTTGTCATTTTTTGGGGATAAAACATCTGGTCCTACAACCCGATCCCTCTGAGCAAAGTTTTTCAAGTTTGCGCATGCGCAATGTGATAGTGTGATGTAACAGTGACGTCATTACCACTCCACCTGACTGCAGTGTTGCCAACGTGCCCTATGCCCGCCGTTAAACGCTCCCGTTCGTTGGAAAAGGCGGCAGTAGGTGACAGTGATGCTGACGACTTTCTTCTTGAAGACACGTCAAAGAAGAAGCAGAAACCTCAGAAGTCAGGGTCTCCAGCAGGGGCCACGGCTCCCCCTTGCACCCCTTCTGGGGCTGTAGAGGGTGGACTCCTCCTGTCATCGGGGTCCCCAAGTGAGCCTACATGTGGCTCAATGACCGACCCTCCGCCGACGATGGACATAGGGGATTCCCTTTGTCTCCCTGCCCCGTCGCGCCTTCGTCGTCTCGCCTTTCCTCGGGACTTGCCTCTGAGCACACGGACGACCTGGTTCTTCCGTCACTGCTCTCCACTTCAGGACTCAACACTTCGCCTCCGCCGAGGTCCCACAGCCGTGATAGTCACCACACAAATGGACGAGACGGTACGCCTGCTCACTCAGGTGGGCTTTCCTGCTCCCCAGGGGGAGGTGATGCTGAAGTTCACCATCATCACCCCAGAAACTCGTCGTACCAAGGTAATGGTTCGCCACGTACCCTGGGAGATCCCTATCGACGATCTTCGCCCTCTTCTCCCACAACTACTGGACATGGAACGCCGCATCAACCCGGTCTCCAAACGTCCATCCAACGAACTCATCGGCTGGTGGGTGGGCCCCCTCCCCCCGAAGGTGAATGTAGGACCAATTCACAACTGTCCTCTCGACCGATTTATCGGAACCCCGAAAATCTGTGGTCGTTGCCAATCGTGGAAACACCGCACCTGGGAGTGCACGAGGATGGTCGCCTGCGGTTTCTGTGCAGGTCCTCACGAAACAGTGGAATGCAAATCGAAAATTCAGAACAAAATCCCAGTTATTCCACGGTGCGTCAATTGCCATGGCAGTCACCACGCCTGGAATGCCAATTGCCCACAGCGTCCTGGCACTCGCCCGGGGAAAACTTACCTTGTACCACCGCCCTCGTCTCTGACGAAGCCCCTGTCAACCAAACCTCAATCCTGTCCACCACCGCCTCTTCCATCCACCAAGGATTTCCCATTGATCTCCTCTCCTCTACCACCCCCCCCCTATCACCCCTACCACCCATCCTTTCTCCCCTCCCTCCCTCTCCCTACCGTTCTTGGAACAAGGTCGTTGCCGGCCCTGCCACACAGTCACCACCATCTCCTGCCCACCCGGACCCCCGCTGTCTCTCACCGGCACCACCACCTCTTACTCAACTGAACCCTCACTGTCCCTCTCCGTCGCTACCATCACCACATGCCCAGTCGGGCCCTCGGCAATCCTCGCTGCCACCTCCAGCTCCTGCACAGGTACACCAAGTTGGTTCTATGGAAACAATTACTCTCCGTCTGGATCGCCACTCCAAGCAAATCAACCTTCTCTCAGCCCAACTCGACTTGTTTGTGAAAACAATTGCGACATTGCAGAAGCAACAACAACTCATTCTGGACACCCTGACCCAACAGGGGCGTACTTTGCAAGCCCTGATGACCCGCCTCCTTCAATCTCCCGAGATGGAAGATCCATCCCTCGCTCTCCCACTCCTCCCTCTCCATTTTTCTCAACAGAATTTGGTACCTCCTCTCGAGCCCTGTCTAGCCCCCCCGACTCATCTCACACCGGAGGCCGTTCCCTCCTCTTCTTACAATGGAACATCCAGGGACTTAAACCTCGCCGGACAGACCTCGCCCAATTTGTGCTCTCCCATCAAGTAGATGTTGCTCTACCTCAGGAAACCATCACAGACGATGTTACTTCACTCCGCCTCTCTGGCTATACTGTTTACACCCTGCCTCGATACCGTGGGCAGGCTCGTGGCCTCCTCACCCTTGTGCGTAACACCATTCCATCTGTTCGTCTCCCTTCACATGACTCACATGGACCCCCGTCTGAATTACTTTCTGTCTCCCTTACTCTTGGTGACCGGACCCTTCGTGTAGTCAATGTTCATTTCAAGAGCGATTCTCTGGACCCCCAGGTTCTTCACGACCTCCATGATGGGGTTCCCACTATTGTTCTTGGCGACTTTAATGCCCGCCATCCCACTCTTACTCCGGATCATCCCACTCCATGTACCCTTAACGGATCACATCTCTCACAGTTTCTTAATGGGGATGATGATGTTCGCTTTCTTTGTCCTGACGATCCTACTCGCCTCCCCCATAGTTTCCTTGATGTTGGCTTACTATTGAACGGTCATACCTCCTTTCATCCTACCGTCTGCACCGAGCCTGCTCTGTATAGTGACCATCTTGCCGTTACTACCCATCTCAGGCTCTCCTTCTCTGCCCCGACATCAACTCCTTATCGATCCCCTCGCCTTCGTCTCACACAAGATGCTGTTCCTTCCTTTACCCAATACCTTTCTACCTGGGCGGATTCCTATGTTGTCCCCCAGTCCCTTGACTCTTACAGCGCTGATTTTGTTGATGCCGTGTATGACTCTGTCAATCGCGCTACCCCTCCACGCCCTCCCCGTCACCCCAGAAGTGCCACCAACTACTGGTATCGTATCCCTGCCATGAGACATCTCCGGCAGGTAACCCGTGATCTCCACTCTGCCATACGGAGGTCTCGGTCTCCAGAGGACTGGGAAGACTTCAAAAATTGGTGCTCCTTTGCAACTCAGGAGCGTCGTCGGATACGTGAGGCGGACTGGCTATCCTTCACGGGGTCTCTATCGTTCCAGTCGTCACCCTCTTATGTATGGAATCGGATTAATGCTATACGGGGTACTCGACGGAGGCCTCCTCCCCACCCTGACCCCGCCTCCCTTGCCTGCTCTTTAATGGAGGACTGGGCACGAGCTTCCTCCCCTGAGCCACTTCCAGATCCAATGCAGGAGGCAGTGCAGGCTCGCATCGATGCGTCTGAGCCTGTTGTTCGTGCTGCTCTTACCTCCCTTGCCCCCACTGATCATCCCATCACACAGTTCGAGCTTGACATTGCTCGTCGCTCTAGAAAAGACACCTCTCCTGGGGATGATCAGATAACCTACTCCGTCCTCAACGCCTGTACTAATATTCCTAACGGCCCCTTGCTTGCTCTCTACAATATGTCTTATGAACATGGGGTTCTCCCGTCCAACTGGAAAAATGCCACTATTATCCCCATCCCTAAGCCGGGAGATCCTGGGAAATATCGACCCATTAGTCTTACCTCTTGTGTTTGCAAGATGATGGAGAGGATACTCCATCGTCGCCTTCTTCACACCATAGGCGGCTTCCACAACTCCCTCAATGGTTTCATTCAACATCGCAGCACAGCACACTCCATTGCTTCCTTTTATTGCAATCAGACTGCCCACATCTCCGTCTTCCTTGATATCAAGGGAGCCTTTGATACGGCTCAGCCTGCCCTCATTTTAGCTGAACTTGCGCGGTTAGGGGTTAAAGGGAGACTTCTACAATGGATCGCCTCTTACCTCACTGGACGTCAGGCCCGGGTTCGCGTTGAAGGCTCTATGTCTCCTGTTCAAGAAATGAACCTCGGCACCCCTCAAGGTGGAGTCCTGAGTCCCACCTTGTTTAACACTCTCATGCACTCCATTGCATCACTCCCGTGGCCGACAGAAGTTGTCCACTCAGGATATGCCGACGATGTCCTCCTCCAAGCCCCTGACTACCTCAGCATGCAGGAAGCCCTTAATCTGGTCTCCAGAGAGTGTGATTCACTTGGTTTCCTTCTTTCAACTGCGAAAACAAAAGCCATGTGGCACGGTCGTGTTGTACCTCCACCCCTTCTCTTATCAGGAACGCCCTTGGACTGGGTTAATGAGACAAAATACCTGGGTGTGTATGTAACTCGCACACGTTGTCAGATCCCTGAAGTCCGCTATCTTCGAGACATATGCTTTCGGCGTCTCGCTCCCCTCTCTACCATGTGCAGGGGTTCCCTTGGTGCCACCATCCCTGTACTTCTCACCATGTACAAGTCCTTTGTCCGTTCCTGTGTCGACTACGCCGCCCCTGCCCTCGTCAACATTAGTCGGACTGCTGTCAACCGTCTCGAAGTTATCCAGAGGAAAGCTGCTCGTATCATCCTTGGGGCTCCTCAGTGGACACGCTCTACTTCTCTATATAACGAACTTGGTCTTTCCCCCTTACAGGATCGTGTCCAGGAGTTTTACCTAAAAACTGCCGTTTCCATTCTACGGGATCCTCGGGGCAACTATGTCCAAACCAACTTGACTCCTGCTGTCCGAGACCGACCTCCATCTAGAAGACAGTGGCGAGGGTCACTCATCCGAGCCCTTCAGGAACACGACCTCCTGCCTGATATTGTTGTCACCCCTGCTGTTGGTTCGTCTCCTTCTCCCTGGCTGGATTTTCAACCTGAAGTGATTGCCCTCGGTGGACCGCTCCCGAAATCCCAGGTGAACCCTGTTACTCTCTGCAAATACCACCTCTCCAGGATCGCTCACTGGTCCCCAGGTAGGGTCGTCCTCTACACTGATGGTTCTGTTGACCCCGCTACAGGTAGGGCCGGGGCTGGTGTCTACATCTCCCGTCCTGATGCCCCTGAGCCTATCAAACTGTCTCTCAGAGTTTCTGACGGGGCATCCTCCACTCAGGCTGAACTAATAGCCCTCCTTGCTGCCCTTCTCGCTGAGGAAGAAGCAGATGGTTTCTGCCCCTTGCTTGTCTGCTGCGATTCCAGGTCTGCTCTCGACGGGATCGCATTTGGATCAGGGGAAAATAAGGACCTCATCCTCCGAATACGAGGGTTAACATCCACACTTCAGGATGCAGGCCGTCCTGTGACATTCCTATGGATACCTAGTCATGTCGGTATCTTGGGGAATGAGGCAGCAGATGACCTTGCCAAGACTGGCTGCAGCAAGGCCACACCTGACTACGTTGTTCCTTGAACACTCTTACAGATTAGGACCCAAATTCGCCGCAAACAGAGAGAAGCTCGGGAAGCATCCATCCCCCTGGACTCCCCGCCCACCTGGTATGATGTCCTCCGTAAACTTCCTGACCTCTCGTACGTCTACGGGAAAGGGTCGCGGAAAGGGGACGTGATTGCTGCCCGTATCATCATTGGGTATGACTTTGCTTGGGAGATTGGTATCCCCGCATCCCCTGAGCAACGCTCTTGTGCGTTATGCAGAAGACCCGACAGCAGCACCCTTATTCACTACCTCCTAAGATGTCCCCACACACAACGCTTCCGTGACGCCTGCTGGACCACCACTCCACGACCCCCTGACGGAGAAACGATGATCCTCCCCATACTGGCCAGATATTTTGTAAATAATATTGATTATGTGTTAAAGGAATATCCTTCCTTCCTTAGGCTTTAGTAAGCCCCTTTATAATATTTTTACTGTATATACTTTTCACACTTGCCAGATGCTTCTGGTGTCATTGTACAGGGGTACCTAGTGACAGCACTAGGATCCCGCTTCCTCTATCAAGGAATAAACAATTGAAATTGAAATTTGTCCGGTACACCAAGGTAGCTCGTTCACTCGTGTGATTGCCCGATTTCGCAGGACGCTCGCACATGGGACATAGCCTTATATAGTTTTACATATACTGCCACCTCTCGTATAGTGCCACTGTACCGTCTTGAATCTGCGGCACACCTGCACTATTACATAACACTTGCTTGGTCTCAGTCACACATTATATCTGTACATAAAAAATATTAACCTTTCAACATACTACACTAACTTGTAGTTACTCGTTAGGACAGTGCAGATACAACAGATTGTACGCGTATAGACAGCAACATGACTCGGTAAAGATGCCATTGCCCTCGGCCGCTTTCAATTCCCCATTTGTAAACTCAAGGCATCCATTTACAGCTTTAAGTAATTGAAGTGGCCCGGACACTAGACCGTCAGGTAAATATACTTAATAATCCAGACTAACCTAAGGATACCATCTTACCATTAAACACGGTTTGTTTACATTTATTCTTTATTTAAAACAAAATGTTTTCTCTTCCTTCAGAAGTTTGTCTTTCTTGTGAGACTCGCCTTGCATAAACCGTTAGTTTAGTCTTTGAAACTTTTTCTTATGCTGTCCAGGAAACTTGTCTTACTGAAAGTTGTCCCATCTCGTGGTAACTCTTACTGACTCAGGAGGTTGTTTGGCTCAAGAAAGAAAAGCAAAAAATCTTGTGTGAAATGTCTGCGTTACTTATGTCTTACTGTATCTTACCTTGAGTGTCTTATCTCACCTAAAGTGTCTTATCTCACCTAAAGTGTCTTATCTAACCTAAAGTGTCTTATCTAAACTATAATGTCTTATCTCACCTAAAGTGTCTTATCTCACCTAAAGTGTCTTATCTCACCTAAAGTGTCTTATCTCACCTAAAGTGTCTTATCTCACCTAAAGTGTCTTATCTAAACTAAAATGTCTTATCTCACCTAAAGTGTCTTATCTCACCTAAAGTGTCTTATCTCACCTAAAGTGTCTTATCTAACCTAAAGTGTCTTATCTAAACTAAAATGTCTTATCTCACCTAAAGTGTCTTATCTCGACTAAAGTGTCTTATCTCACCTAAACTGTCTTATCTCACCTAAAGTGTCTTATCTAACCTAAAGTGTCTTATCTAAACTAAAATGTCTTATCTCACCTAAAGTGTCTTATCTAAACTAAAATGTCTTATCTCACCTAAAGTGTCTTATCTAAACTAAAATGTCTTATCTCACCTAAAGTGTCTTATCTCACCTAAAGTGTCTTATCTAAACTAAAATGTCTTATCTCACCTAAAGTGTCTTATCTCACCTAAAGTGTCTTATCTCGACTAAAGTGTCTTATCTAACCTAAAGTGTCTTATCTAAACTAAAATGTCTTATCTCACCTAAAGTGTCTTATCTCGACTAAAGTGTCTTATCTCACCTAAAGTGTCTTTTCTCACCTAAAGTGTCTTATCTAACCATAAAGTGTATTATCTAACCTAAAGTGTCTTATCTCACCTAAAGTGTCTTATCTAAACTAAAATGTCTTATCTCACCTAAAGTGTCTTATCTCACCTAAAGTGTATTATCTAACCTAAAGTGTCTTATCTCACCTAAAGTGTATTATCTCACCTAAAGTGTCTTATCTCACCTAAAGTGTCTTATCTAAACATAAAGTGTATTATCTAACCTAAAGTGTCTTATCTAACCATAAAGTGTATTATCTAACCTAAAGTGTCTTATCTCACCTAAAGTGTCTTATCTAAACTAAAATGTCTTATCTCACCTAAAGTGTCTTATCTCACCTAAAGTGTATTATCTAACCTAAAGTGTCTTATCTCACCTAAAGTGTCTTATCTAACCATAAAGTGTATTATCTAACCTAAAGTGTCTTATCTCACCTAAAGTGTCTTATCTCAACTAAAGTGTCTTATCTCACCTAAAGTGTCTTATCTCAACTAAAGTGTCTTATCTCACCTAAAGTGTCTTATCTAACCCAAAGTCTTATCTCTCATCTATAGTGTCTTTATCTCACCCAAAGTGTCTTATCTAACCTAAAATGTCTTATCTCGATCTGGCAGTGTCTTTATCTCACCTAGCAGTCTTATCTCACCCAAAGTGTATTATCTCAACTAAAGTGTCTTATCTCACCCAAAGTGTCTTATCTCACCTAAAGTGTCTTATCTCACCCTAAAGTGTCTTATCTCACCTAAAGTGTCTTATATCAACTAAAGTGTCTTATCTCACCTAAAGTGTCTTATCTCACCTAAAGTGTCTTATCTCAACTAAAGTGTCTTATCTCACCTAAAGTGTCATATCAAACCTAACATGTCTTATCTCCCCTAAAGTGTCTTATCTAACCTAAAGTATCTTATCTCATCTATAGTGTCTTATCTCGCCTAAAGTGTCTTATCTCATCTAAAGTGTCTTATCTAACCTAAAGTGTCTTATCTAACCTAAAGTGTCTTATCTCGCCTAGTGTCTTATCTCAACTAAAGTGTCTTATCTCACCTAAAGTGTCTTATCTAACCTAAAGTGTCTTCTCTCGCCTAAAGTGTCTTATCTCAACTAAATTTTTGTAGCTAACCTAAAAGTGTCTTATCTAACCTAAAGGTGTCTTTATCTTCATCTATAGTGTCTTATCTCTCACCTAAAGTGTCTTTATCTCACCTAAAGTGTCTTATCTCACAAAATTACAATATTTATCTAACCTAAAGAGGTAATAACCTCTCGCCCTGAAGTGTCTTATCTACACAAAAGAGTGTCTTATCTCCCCTAAAGTGTCTTATCTAACCTAAAGTGTCTTATCTCGCCTAAAGTGTCTTATCTCACCTAAAGTGTCTTATCTCACCTAAAGTGTCTTATCTCAACTAAAGTGTCTTATCTCACCTAAAGTGTCATATCAAACCTAACATGTCTTATCTCCCCTAAAGTGTCTTATCTAACCTAAAGTATCTTATCTCATCTATAGTGTCTTATCTCGCCTAAAGTGTCTTATCTCATCTAAAGTGTCTTATCTCACCTAAAGTGTCTTATCTAACCTAAAGTGTCTTATCTCGCCTAGTGTCTTATCTCAACTAAAGTGTCTTATCTCACCTAAAGTGTCTTATCTAACCTAAAGTGTCTTCTCTCGCCTAAAGTGTCTTATCTCCACAGCACAATTTTCATGGCTGGCTTTCAAAATTAATATTTATCTAACCTAAAGAAATTGTCTTGCTCCTCTCTATGGTGTCTTGTCTCTACCTAAAATTGTTATCTCACCTAAAATTAATGTATACTCACCTAAAAGTGTCTTACATCTAACCTAAAGTGTCTTTATCTCCTTTAGTGTCTTATCTCACCTAAAGTGTCTTATCTCCCTAAAGTGTCTTATCTAACCTAAAGTGTCTTATCTCGCCTAAAGTGTGCTTATCTAACCTAAAATTGCCTTTATCTCACCTAAATTGTCTTGCTTCAAGGGTAACTTATCCTAAGCTAAAATGTCTTATCTCACCTAAAGTGTCTTATCTCGCCTAAAGTGTCTTATCTCACCTAAAGTGTCTTATCTCCCCTAAAGTGTCTTATCTCACCTAAAGTGTCTTATCTCACCTAAAGTGTCTTATCTAACCTAAAGTGTCTTATCTAAACTAAAATGTCTTATCTCACCTAAATTGTCTTATCTCGCCTAAAGTGTCTTATCTCACCTAAAGTGTCTTATCTCCCCTAAAGTGTCTTATCTCACCTAAAGTGTCTTATCTCACCTAAAGTGTCTTATCTCCCCTAAAGTGTCTTATCTCACCTAAAGTGTCTTATCTCACCTAAAGTGTATTATCAAACCTAAAGTGTCTTCTCACGCATAATGTGTCTTATCTAACTTAAAGTGTCATATCAAACCTAAAATGTCTTATCTCACCTAAATTGTCTTATCTAACCTAAAGTGTCTTGTCTCGCCTAAAGTGTCTTATCTCAACTAAATTTTCTTAGCTAACCTAAAGTGTCTTATCTCAACTAAAGTGTCTTATCTCACCTAAAGTGTCTTATCTCACCTAAGGTGTCTTATCTCAACTAAAGTGTCTTATCTCACCTAAAGTGTCTTATCTCACCTAAAGTGTCTTATCTCAACTAAAGTGTCTTATCTCACCTAAAGTGTCTTATCTCACCTAAAATTAATATTTATCACCACCTAAAAAGTGTCTTATCTCCCAACTAAAAATTATGCTTATCTCACCTAAATTAATGTATCTCCCCTAAGAAATTGTCTTATCTCAACTAAAAGTGTCTTATCTACCTAAAGAGGTAATATATCAAGCCTAACATGTCTTGTATACCACAAAATTTAATATTTATCTAACCTAAAAGTATCTTGCTCTTTCATCTATAGTGTCTTATCTCACCTAAAAGGAGTGTCTTATCTCATCTAAAATTAATGTATCTAACCTAAAGTATGTATCTAACTGATAATACTCTCTATACAATTAATGCTTATCTCCTTTAAGTGTGTCTTATCTCCCCTAAAAGTGTCTTATCTAACCTAAAGTCTTCCTACTTACAAAAGTGTCTTATCTCCTTTAAATTTTTCTTGCTTCAACACAAAAGTGTCTTATCTAACCTAAGTGTCTTATCTCATCTATAGTGTCTTGTCCCTAAAAAGTGTCTTATCTCACCTAAAGTGTCTTATCTCACCTAAAGTGTCTTATCTAACCTTAAAGTGTATTATCTAACCTAAAGTGTCTTATCTCACCTAAAGTGTCTTATCTAAACTAAAATGTCTTATCTCACCTAAAGTGTCTTATCTCACCTAAAGTGTATTATCTAACCTAAAGTGTCTTATCTCACCTAAAGTGTATTATCTCACCTAAAGTGTCTTATCTCACCTAAAGTGTCTTATCTAAACATAAAGTGTATTATCTAACCTAAAGTGTCTTATCTAACCATAAAGTGTATTATCTAACCTAAAGTGTCTTATCTCACCTAAAGTGTCTTATCTAAACTAAAATGTCTTATCTCACCTAAAGTGTCTTATCTCACCTAAAGTGTATTATCTAACCTAAAGTGTCTTATCTCACCTAAAGTGTCTTATCTAACCATAAAGTGTATTATCTAACCTAAAGTGTCTTATCTCACCTAAAGTGTCTTATCTCAACTAAAGTGTCTTATCTCACCTAAAGTGTCTTATCTCAACTAAAGTGTCTTATCTCACCTAAGGTGTCTTATCTAACCTAAAAGTCTTATCTCATCTATAGTGTCTTATCTCACCTAAAGTGTCTTATCTAACCTAAAATATCTTATCTCATCTATTGTGTCTTATCTCACCTAAAGTGTCTTATCTCACCTAAAGTGTCTTATCTCAACTAAAGTGTCTTATCTCACCTAAAGTGTCTTATCTCAACTAAAGTGTCTTATCTCACCTAAAGTGTCTTATCTCACCTAAAGTGTCTTATCTCACCTAAAGTGTCTTATCTCAACTAAAGTGTCTTATCTCACCTAAAGTGTCTTATCTCACCTAAAGTGTCTTATCTCAACTAAAGTGTCTTATCTCACCTAAAGTGTCATATCAAACCTAACATGTCTTATCTCCCCTAAAGTGTCTTATCTAACCTAAAGTATCTTATCTCATCTATAGTGTCTTATTTCGCCTAAAGTGTCTTATCTCATCTAAAGTGTCTTATCTCACCTAAAGTGTCTTATCTAACCTAAAGTGTCTTATCTCGCCTAGTGTCTTATCTCAACTAAAGTGTCTTATCTCACCTAAAGTGTCTTATCTAACCTAAAGTGTCTTCTCTCGCCTAAAGTGTCTTATCTCAACTAAATTTTCTTAGCTAACCTAAAGTGTCTTATCTAACCTAAAGTGTCTTATCTCATCTATAGTGTCTTATCTCACCTAAAGTGTCTTATCTCACCTAAAGTGTCTTATCTCACCTAAAGTGTCTTATCTAACCTAAAGTGTCTTATCTCGCCTAGTGTCTTATCTCACCTAAAGTGTCTTATCTCGCCTAAAGTGTCTTATCTAACCTAAAGTGTCTTATCTCGCCTAAAGTGTCTTATCTAACCTAAAGTGCCTTATCTCACCTAAAGTGTCTTATCTAACCTAAAGTGTCTTATCTCGCCTAGTGTCTTATCTCACCTAAAGTGTCTTATCTCGCCTACAAGTGTCTTATCTAACCTAAAGTGTCTTATCTAACGTAAAGTGTCTTATCTAACCTAAAGTGTCTTATCTCGCCTAGTGTCTTATCTCACCTAAAGTGTCTTATCTAACCTAAAGTGTCTTATCTCACCCAAAGTGTTATCAAACCTAAAGTGTTCTCACGCATAATGTGTCTTATCTAACTTAAGTGTCATATCAAACCTAAAATGTCTTATCTCACCTAAATTGTCTTATCTAACCTAAAGTGTCTTGTCTCCCTAAAAGTGTCTTATCTCAACTAAATTTTCTTAGCTAACCTAAAGTGTCTTATCTCAACTAAAGTGTCTTATCTCACCTAAAGTGTCTTATCTCACTAAGGTGTCTTATCTCAACTAAAGTGTCTTATCTCACCTAAAGTGTCTTATCTCACCTAAAGTGTCTTATCTCAACCTAAAGTGTCTTATCTCACCTAAAGTGTCTTATCTCACCCTAAAGTGTCTTATCTCACCTAAAGTGTCTTATCTCAACTAAAGTGTCTTATCTCACCTAAAGTGTCTTATCTCACCTAAAGTGTCTTATCTCAAAAAGTGTCTTATCTCACCCAAAGTGTCATATCAAACCTATGTCTTATCTCCCTAAAGTGTCTTATCTAACCTAAGTATCTTATCTCATCTATAGTGTTTATCTCTAAAGTGTCTTATCTCATCTAAAGTTTTATCTAACCTAGGTATTATCTAACCTAAAGTGTCTTATCTCGCCTAGTGTCTTATCTCACTAAAGTGTCTTATCTCACCTAAAGTTTCTTATCTAACCTAAGTGTCTTCTCTCCTAAAGTGTCTTATCTCAACTAAATTTTCTTAGCTAACCTAAAATTTCTTATCTAACCTAAGTGTCTATCTCATCTATAGTGTCTTATCTCACCTAAAGTGTCTTATCTCACCTAAAGTGTCTTATCTCACCTAAAGTGTCTTATCTAACCTAAAGTTTATCTCCTAATTATCTCCCAAATTTTCTCCAATCTTATCTCACCTAAAGTGTCTTATCTCGCCTAAAGTTTCTTATCCAACTAAAGTGTCTTATCTCACCTAAGTGTCTTATCTAACCTAAAGTGTCTTATCTAAGCCTAAGTGTCTTATCTCACCTAAAGTGTCTTATCTCGCCTAAAGTGTATCTAACCTAAAGTGTCTTATCTAACCTAAAGTGTCTATCTAACCTAAAGTGTCTTATCTCACCTAAATATGTTATCTCACCTAAAAGTGTCTTATCTAACCTAAAGTGTATCTCAATGTTATCTCACCTATGTTATCTCGCCTAAAGTGTCTTATCTACCTAAAATTTTATCTCTAAAGTGTCTTATCTCACCTAAAGTGTCTTATCTCGCCTAAGTGTCTTATCTCTAAAGTGTCTTATCTCACCTACAAAGTGTCTTATCTAACCTAAAGTGTCTTATCTAACCTAAAGTGTCTTATCTAACCTAAAGTGTCTTATCTCGCCTAAGTGTCTTATCTCACCTAAAGTGTCTTATCTCACCTAAAGTGTCTCTCTCACCTAAAGTGTCTTATCTCACCTAAAGGTCTTATCTCACCTAAAGTTTTATCTCACCTAAAGTGTCTTATCTCGCCTAAAGTGTCTTATCTCCTAAAGTGTCTTATCTCCCAAAGGTTTATCTAACCTAAAGTGTCTTATCTCACCTAAAGTGTCTTATCTAACCTAAAGTGTCTTATCTAAGCAATGTCTTATCTCACCTAAAGTGTCTTATCTAACCTAAAGTGTCTTATCTAACCTAAAGTGTCTTATCTCACCTAGTGTCTTATCTCACCTAAAGGTCTTATCTAACCTAAAGTGTCTTATCTCGCCTAGTGTCTTATCTCACCCTAAAGTGTCTTATCTAACCTAAAGTGTTATCTCGCCTAGTGTCTTATCTCACCTAAAGTGTCTTATCTAACCTAAAGTGTCTTATCTAACCTAAAGTGTATCTCTCCTAAAGTGTTTCTCACCTAAAGTGTCTTATCTCACCTAAAGTGTCTTATCTAACCTAAAGTGTCTTATCTCGCCTAGTGTCTTATCTCACCTAAAGTTGTCTCACCTAAAGTGTCTTATCTCACAAAGTGTCTTATCTAACCTAAAGTGTCTTATCTCGCCTAGTGTCTTATCTCACCTAAATATGTTATCTCACCTAAAGTGTCTTTTCACCTAAATTTTATCTAACCAAAGTGTCTTATCTCCTCTTATCTAACCTAAAATTTATCTCCCTAAAGTGTCTTATCTAACCTAAAGTGTCTTATCACCTAAAGTGTCTTATCTCACCTAAAGTGTCTAATCTCACCTAAAGTGTCTTATCTCGCCAAAAAGTGTCTTATCTCCCTAAAGTGTCTTATCAAACTTAAAGTGTATCTAACCTAAAATGTCTTATCTCCTAAAGTGTCTTATCTCACCTATTTATCTCACCAAAGTGTCTTATCTCAAGCTTATCTACAAGTGTTTATCTACCAATTTTATCTCACCTAAATTTTCTACCTAAAGTGTCTTATCTAACCTAAAATGTCTTATCTCCTAAAGTGTCTTATCTAACCTAAAGTATCTTATCTCATCTATAGTGTCTTATCTCGCCTAAAGTGTCTTATCTCATCTAAAGTGTCTTATCTAACCTAAAGTGTCTTATCTAACCTAAAGTGTCTTATCTCGCCTATGTCTTATCTCAACTAAAGTGTCTTATCTCACCTAAAGTGTCTTATCTAACCTAAAGTGTCTCTCGCCTAAAGTGTCTTATCTCAACCAAATTTTTCTAGCTAACCTAAAGTGTCTTATCTAACCCAAAGTGTCTTATCTCATCTATAGTGTCTTATCTCACCTAAAGTGTCTTATCTCACCTAAAGTGTCTATCTCACCTAAAGTGTCTTATCTAACCTAAAGTGTCTTATCTCGCCTAGTGTCTTATCTCACCTAAAGTGTCTTATCTCGCCTAAAGTGTCTTATCTAACCTAAAGTGTCTTTATCTCGCCCAAGTGTCTTATCTAACCCAGTGCCTTATCTCACCCAGTGTCTTATCTAACCTAAAGTGTCTTATCTGCCTAGTGTCTATCTCACCTAAAAGTGTCTTATCTCGCTCATGTCTTATCTAACCTAAAAGTGTCTTATCTAACGTAAAGTGTCTTATCTAACCTAAAGTGTTTATTCGCCTAGTGTCTTATCTCACCCAAAGTGTCTTATCTAACCCAAAGTGTCTTATCTGCCTAGTGTCTTATCCACCTAAAGTGTCTTATCTCGCTCACAAGTGTCTTATCTAACCTAAAGTGTCTTATCTACGTAAAGTGTCTTATCTAACCTAAAGTGTCTTATCTCGCCTAGTGTCTTATCTCACCTAAAGTGTCTTATCTAACCTAAAGTGTCTTATCTCGCCTAGTGTCTTATCTCACCCAAAAGTGTCTTATCTCGCCTACAAGTGTCTTATCTAACCCAAAGTGTCTTTATCTAACGTAAAGTGTCTTATCCAACCCAAAGTGTCTTATCTCGCCTAAAGTGTCTTATCTCACCCAAAGTGTCTTATCTCACCAAAGTGTCTTGTCTCACCTAAAGTGTCTTATCTCACCTAAAGTGTCTTATCTCACCCAAAGTGTCTTATCTCACCCAAAGTGGCTTATCTCAGCCCAAAGTGTTTTATCTAACCCAAATTGTCTTATCTCGCCTAAAGTGTCTTATCTAACCTAAAGTGTCTTATCTCACCCAAAGTGTCTTATCTAACCTAAAGTGTCTTATCTGCCTAGTGTCTTATCTCACCCAAAGTCTTATCTAACTAAAGTGTCTTATCTAACCTAAAGTGTCTTATCTGCCTAGTGGCTTATCTCACCAAAGTGTCTTATCTAACCCAAAGTGTCTTATCTACCTAGTGTCTTATCTCACCTAAAGTGTCTTATCTAACCCAAAGTGTCTTATCTCTCGCCTAGTGTCTTATCTCACCTAAAAGTGTCTTATCTAACGTAAAGTGTCTTATCAAACGTAAAGTGTCTTATCTCACCTAAAGTGTCTTGTCTCACCTAAAGTGTCTTGTCTCACCTAAAGTGTCTAATCTAACCTAAAGTGTCTTATCTGCCTAGTGTCTTGTCTCACCCAAAGTGTCTTGTCTCACCTAAAGTGTCTTGTCTCCCCAAAGTGTCTTATCTAACCCAAAGTGTCTATCTCTGCCTAGTGTCTTATCTCACCTAAAGTGTCTTGTCTCACCTAAAGTGTTTTGTTTCACCTAAAAGTGTCTTATCTAACCTAAAGTGTCTTATCTCGCCTAGTGTCTTATCTAACCTAAAGTGTCTATTTAACCTGTTTTGTCTTATCGCCTAAAGGGGTTCATCTAACCTAAAGTGTCTTATCTCGCCTAAAGTGTCTTATCTCACCTAAAGTGTCTAATCTAACCTAAAGTGTCTTATCTCGCCAAAAGTGTCTTATCTCACCTAAAGTGTCTTATCAAACTTAAAGTGTCTTATTTAACCTAAAATGTCTTATCTCACCTAAAGTGTCTTATCTCACCTAAAGTGTCTTATCACACCTAAAGTGTCTTATCTAACCATAAAGTGTCTTATCTAACCATAAAGTGTGTTATCTAACCTAAAGTGTCTTATCTCACCTAAAGTGTCTATTTTACTTCCAAAATGTCTTATCTAACCTAAAATGTCTTATCTCACATAAAATGTCTTATCTAACCTAAAAGTCTTATCTCACCTTGATTGTCTTATCTCACCTTGAGTGTCTTATCTTACCTTGAATGTCTTGTTTACCTTGGTGTCTTATTTTACCTTGAGTGTCTTATTTACCTTGAATGTCTTATCTTGAGTGTCTTATCTTCCTTGAGGTCTTATCTTCCCTGAGTGTCTTTCTACCTTGAGTGTCTTATCTTCCTTGAGTGTCTTATCTTCCCTTGAGTGTCTTATCTTACCTTGAGTGTCTTATCTTCCTTGAGTGTCTTATTTACCTTGAGTGTCTTATCTTATTTTGAGTGTCTTATCTTCCCTTGAGTGTCTTATCTTACCTTGAGTCTTATCTTACCTTGAGTGTCTTATCTTATCTTGAGTGTCTTATCTTCCCTTGAGTGTCTTATCTTACCTTGAGTGTCTTATCTTACCTTGAGTGTCTTATACCCTGAGTGTTTATCTTACCTTGAGTGTCTTATCACACCTTGAGTGTCTTATCTTACCTTGAGTGTCTTATCTTACCTTGAGTGTCTTATCTACCTTGAGGTTCATCTTGAGTGTCTTATCTTTACCTTGAGTGTCTTATCTTCCCTTGAGGTTTATCTTACCTTGAGTGTCTTATCTACCTTGAGTGTCTTATCTTACCTTGAGTGTCTTATCTTCCTTGAGTGTCTTATCTTACCTTGAGTGTCTTATCTAACTTGGAGTGTCTTATCTTCTTGAGTGTCTTATCTTCCCTTGAGTGTCTTATTCTTGAGGTCTTATATTGCTTTGCTATTTCCTGGTGTCATCTTCTGGGTCTTATCTTAACTTGAGTGTCTTATCTATCTTGGTCTTATCTTACCTTGAGTGTCTTATCTTACCTTGAGTGTCTTATCTTCCTTGAGTGTCTTATCTTCCTTTGAGTGTCTTATCTTACCTTGAGTGTCTTATCTTACCTTGAGTGTCTTATCTTACCTTGAGTGTCTTATCTTCCCTTGAGTGTCTTATCTTACCTTGAGTGTCTTTTATCTTTCCTGAGTGTCTTATCTACCTTGAGTGTCTTATCTTTGCTTGTCTTATCTTCCCTTGAGGTTTCATTTTTTGAGTGTCTTATCTTACCTTGAGTGTCTTATCTTACCTTGAGTGTCTTATCTTACCTTGAGTGTCTTATTTACCTTGAGTGTTCTCTTTTTGAGTGTCTTATTTACCTTGAGTGTCTTTTCATCTTTATAGTCTTATCTACCTTTGAGTGTCTTATCTTCCCTTGAGTGTCTTATCTTACCTTGAGTGTCTTATTTACCTTGAGTGTCTATCTTACCTGAGTGTCTTTATTTACCTGAGTGTCTTATCTACCTTGAGTGTCTTATCTTACCTGAGTGTCTTATCTTATCCTTGAGTGTCTTATCTTCCTTGAGTGTCTATCTTACCTTGAGTGTCTTATCATCTTGAGTGTCTTATCTTCCTTGAGTGTCTTATCTTACCTGAGTGTTTATTTACCTTGAGTGTCTTATCTACCTTTGAGTGTCTTATCTTACCTTGAGTGTCTTATCTTCCTTGAGTGTTTGATCTTACCTCGAGGTCTTATCTTACTTTGAGTGTCTTATCTTACCTTGAGTGTCTTATCTTACCTTGAGTGTCTTATCTACTGAGTGTTTTATCTTACCTTGAGTGTCTTATCTACCTTGAGTGTCTTATTTACCTTGAGGTTATTACCTTGAGTGTCTTATCTCCTTGAGTGTCTTATTCTTACCTTGAGTGTCTTATCTTACCTTGAGTCTTTATCTTCACCTTGAGGTCTTATCTACCTTGAGTGTCTTATCTTACCTTGAGTGTCTTATTTTACTTTTGAGTGTCTTATCTTACCTTGAGTGTCTATCTTACTTTGAGGTCTTATCTACCTTGAGTGTCTTATCTTCCCTTGAGTGTCTTATTTACCTTGATAGTCTTATCTTACCTTGAGTGTCTTATTCACTCTTGAGTGTCTTATCTTACCTTGAGTGTCTTATCTTACCTTGAGTGTCTTATCTTACCTTGAGTGTCTTATCTACCTTTGAGTGTCTTATCTTACCTTGAGTGTCTTATCTTACCTCGAGTGTCTTATCTTACCTTGAGTGTCTTATCTTACCTTGAGTGTCTTATCTTACCTCGAGTGTCTTATCTTCCTTGAGTGTCTTATTTACCTTGAGTGTCTTATCTTCCCTTGAGTGTTCATTTACCTCGAGTGTCTTATCTTACCTGAGTGTCTTATCTTACCTTGAGTGTTTATTCATCTCGAGTGTCTTATCTACCTCGAGTGTCTATCTACCTCGAGTGTCTTATCTTACCTCGAGTGTCTTATCTACCTTGAGTGTTTGATCTTACCTCGAGTGTCTTATCTACCTCGAGTGTTATCTACCTCGAGTGTCTTATCTACCTCGAGTGTCTTATTTACCTTGAGTGTTTGATCTTACTCGAGGTCTTATCTTACCTCGAGTGTCTTATCTACCTTGAGTGTTTGATCTTACCTCGAGTGTCATTATCTTGAGGTTATTACCTTGAGTGTCTTATCTTACCTCGAGTGTCTTATCTTACCTTGAGGTCTTATTTATCTTGAGTGTCTTATCTTCCTGAGTGTCTTATTTTCCTTGAGTGTCTTATCTTACCGAGTGTCTTATCTTACCTTGAGGCTTGATCTTCCTCGAGTGTCTTATCTTACCTTGAGTGTCTTATCTACCTTGAGTGTCTTATTCACTTGAGTGTTTGATCTTACCTTGAGAGTCTTATCTTCCTTGAGTGTCTTATCTTACCTTGAGTGTTTGATCTTACCTCGAGTGTCTTATCTACCTCGAGTGTCTTATCTTTACCTTGAGTGTTTGATCTTACTTGAGTGTCTTATCTTACCGAGTGTCTTATCTTACCTTGAGTGTTTGATCTTACTTTGAGTGTCTTATTTACCTTGAGTGCTTGATCTACCTCGAGTGTCTTATCTACCTCGAGTGTCTTATCTTACCTTGAGTGTTTGATCTTTTTGAGGTCTTATCTTACCTCGAGTGTTATCTTCCTGAGGTTCTATCTTCCTCAGTGTCTTATCTTCCCTTGAGTGTCTTATCTTCCTTGAGTGTCTTATCTTACCTTGGGTGTCTTATCTTACCTTGAGTGTCTTATCTTACCTTGAGGTTTGATCTTACCTTGAGTGTCTTATCTTACCTTGAGTGTCTTATCTTACCTTGAGTGTTTGATCTTACCTTGAGTGTCTTATCTTACCTTGAGTGTCTTATCTTACCTTGAGTGTCTTATCTTACTTGAGTGTCTTATCTTACCTTGAGTGTCTTATCTTACCTGAGTGTCTTATCTTACCCTTTAGTGTTTGATCTTACGTTGAGTGTCTATCTTACCTTGAGTGTCTGATCTTACCTCTGAGTGTCTTATCTTACCTTGAGTGTCTTATCTTACCTGAGTGTTTGATCTTACCTTGAGGTCTTATTCTTGAGTGTCTTATCTTACCTCTAGTGTCTTATCTACCTTGAGTGTCTTATCTTACCTTGAGTGTTTTATCTTACCTTGAGTGTCTTATCTTACCTTGAGTGTCTTATCTTACCTTGAGTGTCTTATCTTACCTTGAGTGTCTTATCTACCTTGAGTGTCTTATCTTACCTGAGTGTCTTATCTTACCTTGAGTGTTTGATCTACCTTGAGTGTCTTATTTACCTTGAGTGTCTATTTACCTTGAGTGTCTTATCTTCCTTTGAGTGTCTTATCTTACCTTGAGTGTCTTATCTTACCTTGAGTGTCTTATCTTACCTTGAGTGTCTTATCTTTCCTGAGTGAGTGTCTTATCTTACCTTGAGTGTCTTATCTTACCTTTGGTGTCTTATCTTACCTTGAGAGTGTCTTATCCACTCGAGTGTCTTATCTTAAATTCTGGGTGTCTTATCTTACCTTGAGTGTCTTATCTTACCTTGGAGAGGTTTGATCTCAATTTTGAGTGTCCATCTTGGAGTGTCTTATCTCACCTAAAGTGTCTTATCTTACCTAAAATGTCTTATCTAACCTAAAATGTCTTATCTCACATAAAATGTCTTATCTAACCTAAAAGTCTTATCTCACCTTGATTGTCTTATCTCACCTTGAGTGTCTTATCTTACCTTGAATGTCTTGTTTTACCTTGGGTGTCTTATTTTACCTTGAGTGTCTTATCTTACCTTGAATGTCTTATCTTCCCTTGAGTGTCTTATCTTCCCTTGAGTGTCTTATCTTCCCTTGAGTGTCTTGTCTTACCTTGAGTGTCTTATCTTCCCTTGAGTGTCTTATCTTCCCTTGAGTGTCTTATCTTACCTTGAGTGTCTTATCTTACCTTGAGTGTCTTATCTTACCTTGAGTGTCTTATCTTACCTTGAGTGTCTTACCTTGAGTGTCTTATCTTACCTTGAGTGTCTTATCTTACCTTGAGTGTCTTATCTTACCTGGAATGTCTTATCTTACCTTGAGTGTCTTATCTTACCTCGAGTGTCTTATCTTACCTTGAGTGTCTTATCTTACCTTGAGTGTCTTATCTTACCTCGAGTGTCTTATCTTACCTTGAGTGTCTTATCTTACCTTGAGTGTCTTATCTTACCTCGAGTGTCTTATCTTCCCTTGAGTGTCTTATCTTACCTTGAGTGTCTTATCTTCCCTTGAGTGTCTTATCTTACCTCGAGTGTCTTATCTTACCTCGAGTGTCTTATCTTACCTTGAGTGTTTGATCTTACCTCGAGTGTCGTATCTTACCTCGAGTGTCTTATCTTACCTCGAGTGTCTTATCTTACCTCGAGTGTCTTATCTTACCTTGAGTGTTTGATCTTACCTCGAGTGTCGTATCTTACCTCGAGTGTCTTATCTTACCTTGAGTGTTTGATCTTACCTCGAGTGTCGTATCTTACCTTGAGTGTCTTATCTTACCTTGAGTGTGTTATCTTACCTCGAGTGTCTTATCTTACCTTGAGTGTCTTATCTTATCTTGAGTGTCTTATCTTCCCTTGAGTGTCTTATCTTCCCTTGAGTGTCTTATCTTACCTCAGTGTCTTATCTTACCTTGAATGGTGATCTTACCTCGAAGTGTCTTATCTTACCTTGAGTGTCTTATCTTACCTCAGTGTCTTGCTCTTACACTCGAGTGTCTTATCTTACCTTGAGTGTTTGATCTTACCTTGAGAGTCTTATCTTCCCTTGAGTGTCTTATCTTACCTTGAGTGTTTGATCTTACCTCGAGTGTCGTATCTTACCTCGAGTGTCTTATCTTACCTTGAGTGTTTGATCTTACTTTGAGTGTCTTATCTTACCTTGAGTGTCTTATCTTACCTTGAGTGTTTGATCTTACTTTGAGTGTCTTATCTTACCTTGAGTGTCTTATCTTCCCTTGAGTGTCTTATCTTACCTTGAGTGTCTTATCTTACCTTGAGAGTCTTATCTTCCCTTGAGTGTCTTATCTTACCTTGAGTGTTTGATCTTACCTCGAGTGTCGTATCTTACCTCGAGTGTCTTATCTTACCTTGAGTGTTTGATCTTACTTTGAAGTGTCTTATCTTACCTCAGTGTCTATCTTCCCTCGATGTCTTATCTTCCTCAGAGTGTCTTATCTTCCTTGAAGTGTCTTACTCTTCCCTTAGTGTCTTATCTTACCTTGGGTATGTATCTTACCTTGAGTGTCTTATCTTACCTTGGTGTTTTGATCTTACCTTGAGTGTCTTATCTTTGTGAGTGTCTTGTCTTACCTTGAGTGTTTTGATCTTACCTTTGAAGTCTTATCTTACCTTGAGTGTCTTATCTTACCTTGAGTGTCTTATCTTACTTTGAGTGTCTTATCTTACCTTGAGTGTCTTATCTTACCTTGAGTGTCTTATCTTAACTTTAGTGTTTGATCTTACGTTGAGTGTCTTATCTTACCTTGAGTGTTTGATCTTACCTCGAGTGTCTTATCTTACCTTGAGTGTCTTATCTTACCTTGAGTGTTTGATCTTACCTTGAGTGTCTTATCTTCCCTTGAGTGTCTTATCTTACCTCTTGTGTCTTATCTTACCTCGAGTGTCTTATCTTACCTTGAGTGTTTGATCTTACCTTGAGTGTCTTATCTTACCTCGAGTGTCTTATCTTACCTTGAGTGTTTGATCTTATCTTGAGTGTCTTATCTTACCTTGAGTGTTTGATCTTACCTTGAGAGTCTTATCTTATCTTGAGTGTCTTATCTTACCTTGAGTGTCTTATCTTACTTTGAGTGTCTTATCTTACCTTGAGTGTCTTATCTTACCTTGAGTGTCTTATCTTAACTTTAGTGTTTGATCTTACCTTGAGTGTCTTATCTTACCTTGAGTGTCTTATCTTACCTTGAGTGTCTTATCTTCCCTTGAGTGTCTTATCTTACCTTGAGTGTCTTATCTTACCTTGAGTGTCTTATATTACCTTGAGTGTCTTATCTTACCTTGAGTGTCGTATCATACCTTGAGTGTCTTATCTTCCCTTGAGTGTCTTATCTTACCTTGAGTGTCTTATCTTACCTTGAGTGTCTTATCTTACCTCGAGTGTCTTATCTTACCTTGAGTGTCTTATCTTCCCTTGAGTGTCTTATCTTACCTTGAGTGTCTTATCTTATCTTGAGTTTGATCTTACCTTGAGGGTCTTTATCTTACCTTATGTTTGCGATCTCACCTTTGAGTGTCTTATCTTATTCTTGAGTAGTTTGATTCACCTTGAGTGTCTTATCTTTTATCACCTTTGAGGTCTTATCTTACCTGAGTAGTTCATCTTCCTGAGTGTCTTTATCTTTTCCTTGAGTGTCTTATCTTACCTTGAGTGTCTTGATTCCACCTTGAGGTCTTATCTCACCTTGAGGTTCGGCCCTTTCCCTTGAGGTTCGACATTCACCTTGAGGTCTTTATCTTACCTTGAGTGTCTTATCTTACCTTTTGAGTGTCTTATCTTACCTTGAGTGTCTTATCTTTACCTTGAATGTCTATCTTACCTTGAGTGTCTATTCCCTTCCTCCTTTAGTGTGTACTATATTACCTTGAGTGTCTTATCTTACCTTGAGTAACATTCACCTTGAGTGTCTTATCTCCTCGAGTGTCTTATCTTACCTTGAGTGTCTTTATCTTACCTTGAGTGTCTTATCTTACCTTGAGTATCTTATTCTCACCTTGAGTGTCTTATCTCACCTTGAGTGCTCCTCATCTTACCTTGAGTGTCTTATCTTTCCCTTGAGGTTGTCTACATTCACTCTTGAGGCTGTCTTATTCACCTTGAGTGTCTTATCTTACCTTGAGTGTCTTTATCTTTACCTGTCTTATCTACCTGAGTGCCTATCTTTCCTTGAGGTCTTATTCACCTGAATGTCTTATTCACCTTGAGTGTCTTATCTACCTCATGCTCATCTCAATTTTGAGTGTCTTATCTACCTTGAGTCTTATATCTTCCCTTTAGTGCAATATATATTACCTTCAAAGTTCTATCATTCACCTTGAGTGTCTTATCTTACCTTGAGTGTCTTATCTTACCCTGAGGTCTTATCTCACCTTTATTATCTTTATCTTCCCTGAGCGTCTTATCTTACCTTTAGAGGTCTTATCTTAATTTTGAGTGTCTATCTTACCCTTGAGGTCTTATCTTTGGTCTTTTGATGTATCCACCTTGAGTGTCTTATCTTCCCTTTTAGGCAAGAGACACCTTGAGTGTCTTATCTAATTTTTGGAGGTCTTATCTCACCTTGAGTGTCTTATCTTACCCTTGAGGTCTTATTCACCTTGAGTGTCTTACCTCCCTTGAGTGTCTTAGATTCACCTTGAGTGTCTTATTTACCTCGAGGTCTTATCTTAATTCTTGAGGTCTTATCTTACCTTGAGAGGTCTTTATCTACCTTTTGAGTGTCTTATCTACCTTGAGTGTCTTATCT
>NW_024748980.1:0-12963 GCF_018991925.1 Homarus americanus
TATAAACAATTTTTTTTTTTTTTTTTTTATTGTATGTTCTTTTATTTTATTTATTTATTTACTTACTTACTTACTTCTTCTTTATATATTTATTTGTTACTAGCTCTTGTTTGTTGCACCCACCCACCTCCCGAATTGATGACCTACTATACAATCGTACCTCCACGAATGTTACCAACTTACCGTTAGGCGATTTTGGTAACCGAAATTAACGCTCTCCGACCACCAACCATTTCGATTGTCATGAAAATTATCTTCAGAACAGTTCTTTGGCCCTGAGAAGGGCCGAGTTATAGATGTCTGGTAGGTTTTGTTGTGCTTTTTGTTTTTCCCCAAGGAAGAGGACTTAAGCACGCTCTCCGCGGATGCGCCGGGCCAGCTGGATGTCCTTGGGCATGATGGTAACGCGCTTGGCGTGAATGGCACACAGGTTGGTGTGCTCGAAAAGACCCACCAGGTAAGCCTCAGAGGCTTCCTGCAGAGCCATGACGGCAGACGACTGGAAGCGCAGGTCAGTCTTGAAATCCTGGGCGATCTCACGCACCAGGCGCTGGAAGGGCAGCTTCCTGATGAGTAGCTCTGTGCTCTTCTGGTAACGACGGATCTCACGAAGGGCGACGGTTCCGGGCCTGTAACGATAGGGCTTCTTGACACCACCGGTGGCTGGGGCGGACTTGCGAGCTGCCTTGGTGGCAAGCTGCTTCCGTGGAGCCTTGCCTCCAGTGGACTTGCGGGCAGTCTGTTTAGTACGGGCCATCTCGACGACGAAATAGTCAATACGGGCGGCCCGGCAGGCCGGCGGGCTTATATACAGACATTCTCCACCTCAGTGGCCACCTCATTGGCCACGAGTGCCGCATGCGTCATCCGCAAGCTACGCCCCACCTCCAAGAGGGAGGGACGGCCTTGGATGAACGATACTACCGCGGCGTCCACAGCACGCCACCTACTCCCACCAAACCGTGGGCGAAGCCACACCAGGACCACCTGTAGTAGCAACCACAACAACATGACTGGACGAGGCAAAGGAGGCAAGGGACTTGGAAAGGGTGGCGCCAAGCGTCATCGTAAGGTGCTTCGTGACAACATCCAGGGTATCACCAAGCCCGCCATTCGTCGTCTAGCTCGGCGTGTAGGTGTTAAACGTATATCCGGCCTCATCTACGAGGAGACCCGCGGCGTCCTCAAGGTGTTTCTGGAGAACGTCATCCGTGACGCCGTCACCTACACCGAGCACGCAAAAAGGAAGACCGTCACCGCCATGGATGTGGTGTATGCCCTGAAACGGCAGGGCCGCACCCTTTATGGTTTTGGTGGTTAATCAACCTGATGGACGGGCGCACACCACCACCACCACCCCGACAAACAAATATACGGACCTAATTTTAGGTCCACATTTAAATCGCTAAAGAGTTGGTTAGACACTGAGTAAATCGTTGAAAATATATCCAATCACATGATCCTCTCTAATTCTGGACTTGTGGTATGAGTATAGGTTGTGTGTGAACGTGTTGGAACCACTTCCTAATAATTGTCAGTCAGTCAGTCAGTCAGTCAGTCAACATTCACCTAACCTCCAGGTACCTCACCTAACTTCCTGTAGCGTCACCGAACCTCACGAAATGTAACCCAATGTAGTTTATAATCTATCCTAACATGACATAACATAACCACGCACTATATTACTTCAGTAAGAGTAATGAGTTTTAATACACAAAGTTGCAGTTATCATTCATTCATACATACATACATACATACATACATACATACATACATACATACATAACATGCTAGTGGCAGGGGGGGATTGAAGTGAATTTTAGGAGGATAGAATAGGTGCAGTGGCTAAACAGCGCTTGCGTGAGGGACTTTAAGCAGCAACTCGCCTGGATGCGGCAGGATAGAGTCAGGTCAAGCATCCGGTGCATGTTGGGTTCCGCCATGGTTTCTCAGTGTTTGGTCGGCTTGATTGTGTGTGTTGTTTTCTTGTTTGGAGGAAATGTCTTGGTATTCTTCTTCTTAGCTTGAAGTTGATTTTCTTCTAACTCTTCTCCTCTTGTTGTTCGTCTTCCTCGTGTCTGCTATCATTCTGTAAAGACTCTCTATATGTATGTAAGTATGAGTGAGTAACAGTTGCCGGTTACAGTGATACTTCATATTCGCTGGTGTTGTACTGTATGGCTTCGGTATTTCTTAATATACAAACGGCACCGTTAGGGGATTGAGGTATTTAAAAACCAGCCTGCATTACTTATATATAGAAATAAATAATGTGGCTTGGACAATAATGACGACTACTCTCTCCTACCTTCCCCAAACAAGGGCTTTTCGAAAGTATACATTGGACACAAATGACTTAGTACATCATAAATTGGTGGTTTAACAAAAGCCCTCATTAGAGACAGGTGAAGGAGCACACAGTGAACATACAGATTAATGTTTGCACGCGTAGATCATGTAAGGTGAGATGTTGAACACCAGACACGTAGTGTAGTAACTCCCTCACAGATGGCGTTATGAGGGGCCTGATGATGTAGCAGTTACCTCACAGATAGTGTTATGAGGAAATTCACATGATGATGCTGTAGCAAAACATTCACTACGTGTTGTCGTAGCATCTTGGGGACACCACGTGGTCGACATGACTCACTCATTCAAGTGGGTGAGGTGTGGTCCCAGGCCTCTCTATCGTGGAGTCTCAGGGGAAGTATAACTGGGTACCTGGGACCTCACTGTGTGAAGGTGGTTAGCTAGCTTGGGTAAGACTCAACTGCCGAGTTGTTTTTCACTGAGTTAAGCACTGTTCACCACTATTCATCACTGGTTCCATTCCTTGGCCAAATGAGATAGTACCTTATGGCAAGAACTTGTTGATAGTCCGCTGGGGAGGAGGGTTCAGGGGAGTGAGTTGGTATGGGCCAACATATAAATAATAATAATAATAATAATAATAATTAACGGGTTATTGAAAGAGCTTGGCAGCCAGAAGACTGAAAATATACAGTTACATATTTGGGGAATGGGTTACGAATTACAAATAATATACAAGTAACATGAGTGACACAAATAAGACATATAATAACTAGCTGGGGAAAAGCTCAAACTACAGTTCATTTCAACATAGTGACAGTGCAAGGAGTAGTGTTTACTGGGAGTGAGTACACTGATTTATTACAAGTTATCGATAATTTTTACAATGGTTGGGACTGGGCTGATCTTATAGCGATCAGTTCGTGCACGTATGGGCTGGGCTGGATGCGGTTGTGGTGTCGAAGAGCAATTCTCGGACTAGGGATCTCAGGTGGTAGTAGGAGGCGGTGTCGGGGATGGTGTAGAAGCTTCTTACCAAATTTGCAGATGAGGTCGTGGTGATGGTCAGTGAGAGTCTAAAGGGTCAGTGTGTTGAGCGCTTCTTGATATGTGGAGTAGGAAGGGTAGAGAATAATCTTGCATGGCCTCTTTTGCACTTTTTCGAGGTGTTTACGTTGTGTGGCATTTTGAGACCAGTGGAGGTGTGCAGGACCACCGAGGGACTTGAGTCGGCGTAGGAGGTGGAGAGGGAAACTGGAGGATTTGATAACTTCACTGACGTGTGGTTTCTAATTTAGTTTGTTGTCTATATGTATGTGTGTGTGTGTGTGTGTGTGTGTGTGTGTGTGTGTGTGTGTGTATACTACTGTACTTTTTAGATCCTCCTACGCAACCTAACCTATTATAGTTAAGTATAGTAGGCTATACACTATTTTGTTAGAATGTGTTATAAAATGAAATTGCATGTTATTATTATTAATATTATTATTATTAATATTATTATTATTATTATTAGTAGTAGTAGTATTATTATTATTATTATTGTTATTATTATTACATGCTAATATAATACTAAGTTGCCCGCCAGATTTCCTCAGAGATGGGAGGAGCACATTGGCGGCGGTGTTGTTTATACTCCGCCCGATTA
Organism: Homarus americanus; assembly: GCF_018991925.1. Lineage (NCBI taxonomy): Eukaryota > Metazoa > Arthropoda > Malacostraca > Decapoda > Nephropidae > Homarus > Homarus americanus. The sequence goes on from NW_024748980.1 coordinate 3,959, forward strand.
CTGATTCCTATTCACCGAGCCAGAGCTGGCGGGCGGCGTGTTATGTGCCACGTTTTGTTTCCCATTAGGCGTACCGCTCAGCTGGGGAGTAGGAGATTTCATAAAAAGAAAGTTTGAGTGGAGAGCACACCTTTTCCTTCACATACAGTTATCTTAGACCATCTACTAGTATAATAGTTTGCACAAAAATACTCTACACTCTTTCTAGGTTGTTGCTATTTTTTTTTTTTTTTTTTTTGACTTCTCATCAGATTGTGCATTCAACTAATATACACTATTAGTGTGTTTATTATTATGTTTTATAGTATTATTTCGTATAATATTGGGTAACACAATTAGAGTCACTAGTATAGTATATTATTGGGGTTTATAGCAGTTTGTGGTCTAATAGTATCATGCTTTATGAGTGGTGTTCTATGTAGTGATGATTAGGCAATAAAATATGCTTTGGGGGTTTATAGCAGTTTTTGTGGTCTACTAGTATCATGCTTTATGGGTGGTGCTCTATGTAGTGATGATTAGGCCATAAAATATGCTTTTGGTTTATTGCTAACAAAATATACTTTGCTCTACCGCTGTAGTGCAAAACATGGTGAAACTTACATACACCGTTAATAAAGTATTGATGGAAGAAGAAGTAAGAGGAAGAATTGTGGAGGTAATGAACAGTGAGACAATGTATAGCCTCCGGGATGGCGGCAGCGTTTCTGTTATTAATATATAATAAGACAATAGGAAAATATGTTGTTGTCTCTACCTGTATTATTACCTTTGCGATAGCATGGTTAAATTTGGGGAGGACAGAGGAAGGAGCAGGAGGTTAGGAAGGGATTTGTAGTGGGAGAGATAGTGTCTGTGATCCTCGGGTCACCACTCCTCGGATTGTGTCAGTTCAAGTTTAGAAGCTCCAACAACTTTCCCTGAATACGAATTGGCAACCTTTCGATTTACAACAGGTACCTACTTACTGCTACAGTAGGTAGGTGAACAGGGACCAAGGGGGCTAGGAAGAGTGTCCAAACAACTTGCTCCTGCCTGCCTGTGTGATGTAGTCGTGTCCAGAATTAGGTTAGGATACAGACACATCTGGCTAGTTAGTAACGCTGTACCCATAAAGGAACACTCAGCATGTAAACTTGGTGATACACCTTTAAAGCACTACTATATTATTGAATGGGACACTGTCAAAGACTTCAGGCCACCTCACTTATTGTATCTTGAACTATGTCATTACTTCATTGAGGACATTACATTCTTGCTCTTTATCCCAAATTGGCTAGCCCACACTGGTAAATGTGTACTGTACTGTCAATGAATCTGATGTATTTCTTTGTGTATGAACCTGACTGAAAATAAGGTCGCCTCCCTTGCTGCTGCTGCTAAAGCTGCTTCTGCGCCCTTCTAAGTCCCGTTTAAGTCCCCCACCCCAGGCCCCCGCAGTACCCCTTCACATCTACACCATTCAAAATCAATTTCACTCAATTTCCACAATACTATGCTAATTACACGTAAAATAGAGTGTTATCCTGCAAAACGTTGATGTCGTATATTTCTCTCTTTAAGTGATATCCTGTGGCTCCGAAAGGAGCCTGTTTGGTTAGGTTGTCTTGTGTGAACGAACCTTGGGTTCTTATTTCTTCTCTGTCTTCTTGGGGAGGAGCACAGCTTGGATGTTAGGAAGGACACCCCCTTGGGCAATGGTGACTCCAGACAGGAGCTTGTTCAGCTCCTCGTCATTGCGAATGGCAAGCTGAAGATGACGCGGGATAATGCGGGTCTTCTTGTTGTCGCGGGCGGCGTTACCGGCCAGCTCGAGCACTTCTGCTGCCAGGTACTCCATGACGGCTGCAAGGTACACAGGGGCACCTGCACCAACGCGCTCAGCATAGTTGCCCTTACGCAAGAGACGGTGGATTCTACCCACGGGGAACTGGAGTCCGGCCCTGCTAGAACGGGACTTTGACTTGCCCTTCACTTTGCCTCCCTTGCCGCGTCCTGACATGTTGCTGCTGCTGCTTTTCGTGATAGGAGTTAAATTTCCGCCCGCCACCTTGGTCTTTTATACCAAGCTCAGGATCAGGCCAGGTGGCCGTCTCGCGGACCCAACCAATGTAAGAGAGCCGTAGCTGCAGCCAGTCTGATCCTGAGCGGCCCGCTCGGTATATAAGGAAAAGTTAGTCGGGCCAGTTTTCAATTCTCTCGCTCCGCGCCACGAGTAACTGTGCCGCCATGCCTCCCAAAACTTCCGGAAAGGCTGCCAAGAAGGCTGGAAAGGCCCAGAAGGCCATTGCCAAGGGTGACAAGAAGAAGAAGCGCAGGAGGAAGGAAAGCTACAGCATCTACATCTACAAGGTACTGAAGCAAGTGCACCCCGACACAGGAGTCTCCTCCAAAGCTATGTCCATCATGAACTCTTTCGTGAACGACATCTTCGAGCGCATCGCTGCCGAGGCTTCCCGCCTGGCGCACTACAACAAACGCTCCACCATTACAAGTCGGGAAATCCAGACAGCTGTCCGACTCTTGCTGCCCGGTGAACTGGCCAAGCATGCCGTGTCTGAGGGCACCAAGGCTGTCACCAAGTACACCTCTTCCAAGTAAGAGGTTACTTGTGCACAACAAACACGCCATCCCACTACTACAACTTAATCGGCTCCATCGGAGCCACAGTTACATGTTAAAGAGACAGTTACCGACAGTGATATATTGAGAGGGAAATAAAAAAAATAAAATTATAATAATCTGCATTCTCTATTGGCGTAGAAACCGGACTAAATCGAAACATAATAAATAAATAAATAAATTCTGCGTGGAGTAGTTGTACACCCACTGCAAAGTGACATACATGGAGTGTGTTTGGGCTTCATTTCTTGTTTGCAGCACGCCTATTTCATGTAAACAATTTTTTTTTTTTTTTTTATTGTATGTTCTTTTATTTTATTTATTTATTTACTTACTTATTCTTTATATATTTATTTGTTACTAGCTCTTGTTTGTTGCACCCACCCACCTCCCGAATTGATGACCTACTATACAATCGTACCTCCACGAATGTTACCAACTTACCGTTAGGCGATTTGGGTAACCGAAATTAACGCTCTCCGACCACCAACCATTTCGATTGTCATGAAAATTATCTTCAGAACAGTTCTTTGGCCCTGAGAAGGGCCGAGTTATAGATGTCTGGTAGGTTTTGTTGTGCTTTTTGTTTTTCCCCAAGGAAGAGGACTTAAGCACGCTCTCCGCGGATGCGCCGGGCCAGCTGGATGTCCTTGGGCATGATGGTAACGCGCTTGGCGTGAATGGCACACAGGTTGGTGTCCTCGAAAAGACCCACCAGGTAAGCCTCAGAGGCTTCCTGCAGAGCCATGACGGCAGACGACTGGAAGCGCAGGTCAGTCTTGAAATCCTGGGCGATCTCACGCACCAGGCGCTGGAAGGGCAGCTTCCTGATGAGTAGCTCTGTGCTCTTCTGGTAACGACGGATCTCACGAAGGGCGACGGTTCCGGGCCTGTAACGATGGGGCTTCTTGACACCACCGGTGGCTGGGGCGGACTTGCGAGCTGCCTTGGTGGCAAGCTGCTTCCGTGGAGCCTTGCCTCCAGTGGACTTGCGGGCAGTCTGTTTAGTACGGGCCATCTCGACGACGAAATAGTCAATACGGGCGGCCCGGCAGGCGGGCGGGCTTATATACAGACATTCTCCACCTCAGTGGCCACCTCATTGGCCACGAGTGCCGCATGCGTCATCCGCAAGCTACGCCCCACCTCCAAGAGGGAGGGACGGCCTTGGATGAACGATACTACCGCTGCGTCCACAGCACGCCACCTACTCCCACCAAACCGTGGGCGAAGATGGATGGATGGAAGGAGGAATGCAGGGTAGCCAAGGCTCGTCTTGAGAAAAAACTGAGCTACAAAGAGGCCCTCCTTGCTGTACGCTCCCAAGAAAAGAAAAAACCAGCAGTAAAGAAAAACCAAGAAAAGAAAACTCAACAGAAGCAGCCCACCACACAGAACCAAGAACACCACGTGGCCCGTGGTGCTGAAGCCCACGCGGCCAGTGGTGCTGAAGCCCACGCGGCCAGTGGTGCTGAAGCCCACGTGGTCAACCTCTCCCTCTCTGAATTCTTCCACACCTATGAGGACTTAAAATACGAGGAAGACGAACAAGAAGACCCAAACACAAACGAATGGACAATTCAAGAGAGCAAGAAGAGAAGGAGAGAGAGAAGAAAATCGACATCAAGCTAAGAAGACCAAGACATCCCCTCCACACAAGAAACCAAAACACAATCAAGCCGACCAAGCACTGAACATCCATTGCCCAACCCAACACGCACCTGACGCCTGACCTGACGCTTGACCTGACGCTTGACCTGACGCTAGCCTGGCCTTGTCTTGTCGCCTCCCTGCCGCGTCCAGCCGGGTTGTTGCTGCTGCCCCCATCTTATAATCCCTCACGCAAGCGGTGTTTAGCCACTGCATCTGTTCTCTCCTCCTAAAATTCACTTCAATCCTCCCTTTATTCTTCTCCTGAACCTCCTTCCCCCCTGTCACTAGCATTTTTCGATTTCGGCGAAGCCACACCAGGACCACCTGTAGTAGCAACCACAACAACATGACTGGACGAGGCAAAGGAGGCAAGGGACTTGGAAAGGGTGGCGCCAAGCGTCATCGTAAGGTGCTTCGTGACAACATCCAGGGTATCACCAAGCCCGCCATTCGTCGTCTAGCTCGGCGTGGAGGTGTTAAACGTATATCCGGCCTCATCTACGAGGAGACCCGCGGCGTCCTCAAGGTGTTTCTGGAGAACGTCATCCGTGACGCCGTCACCTACACCGAGCACGCAAAAAGGAAGACCGTCACCGCCATGGATGTGGTGTATGCCCTGAAACGGCAGGGCCGCACCCTTTATGGTTTTGGTGGTTAATCAACCTGATGGACGGGCGCACACCACCACCACCACCACGACAAACAAATATACGGACCTAATTTTAGGTCCACATTTAAATCGCTAAAGAGTTGGTTAGACACTGAGTAAATCGTTGAAAATATATCCAATCACATGATCCTCTCTAATTCTGGACTTGTGGTATGAGTATAGGTTGTGTGTGAACGTGTTGGAACCACTTCCTAATAATGGTCAGTCAGTCAGTCAACATTCACCTAACCTCCAGGTACCTCACCTAACTTCCTGTAGCGTCACCGAACCTCACGAAATGTAACCCAATGTAGTTTATAATCTATCCTAACATGACATAACATAACCACGCACTATATTACTTCGGTAAGAGTAATGAGTTTTAATACGCAAAGTTGCAGTTATCATTCATTCATACATACATACATACATACATACATACATACATGCTAGTGGCAGGGGGGATTGAAGTGAATTTTAGGAGGATAGAATAGGTGCAGTGGCTAAACAGCGCTTGCGTGAGGGACTTTAAGCAGCAACTCGCCTGGATGCGGCAGGATAGAGTCAGGTCAAGCGTCCGGTGCATGTTGGGTTCCGCCATGGTTTCTCAGTGTTTGGTCGGCTTGATTGTGTGTGTGTTGTTTTCTTGTTTGGAGGAAATGTCTTGGTATTCTTCTTCTTAGCTTGAAGTTGATTTTCTTCTAACTCTTCTCCTCTTGTTGTTCGTCTTCCTCGTGTCTGCTATCATTCTGTAAAGACTCTCTATATGTATGTAGGTATGAGTGAGTAACAGTTGCCGGTTACAGTGATACTTCATATTCGCTGGTGTTGTACTGTATGGCTTCGGTATTTCTTAATATACAAACGGCACCGTTAGGGGATTGAGGTATTTAAAATCCAGCCTGCATTACTTATATATAGAAATAAATAATGTGGCTTGGACAATAATGACGACTACTCTCTCCTACCTTCCCCAAACAAGGGCTTTTCGAAAGTATACATTGGACACAAATGACTTAGTACATCATAAATTGGTGGTTTAACAAAAGCCCTCATTAGAGAAAGGTGAAGGAGCACACAGTGAACATACAGATTAATGTTTGCACGCGTAGATCATGTAAGGTGAGATGTTGAACACCAGACACGTAGTGTAGTAACTCCCTCACAGATGGCGTTATGAGGGGCCTGATGATGTAGCAGTTACCTCACAGATGGTGTTATGAGGAAATTCACATGATGATGCTGTAGCAAAACATTCACTACGTGTTGTCGTAGCATCTTGGGGACACCACGTGGTCGACATGACTCACTCATTCAAGTGGGTGAGGTGTGGTCCCAGGCCTCTCTATCGTGGAGTCTCAGGGGAAGTATAACTGGGTACCTGGGACCTCACTGTGTGAAGGTGGTTAGCTAGCTTGGGTAAGACTCAACTGCCGAGTTGTTTTTCACTGAGTTAAGCACTGTTCACCACTATTCATCACTGGTTCCATTCCTTGGCCAAATGAGATAGTACCTTATGGCAAGAACTTGTTGATAGTCCGCTGGGGAGGAGGGTTCAGGGGAGTGAGTTGGTATGGGCCAACATATAAATAATAATAATAATAATAATAATTAACGGTTTATTGAAAGAGCTTGGCAGCCAGAAGACTGAAAATATACAGTTACATATTTGGGGAATGGGTTACGAATTACAAATAATATACAAGTAACATGAGTGACACAAATAAGACATATAATAACTAGCTGGGGAAAAGCTCAAACTACAGTTCATTTCAACATAGTGACAGTGCAAGGAGTAGTGTTTACTGGGAGTGAGTACACTGATTTATTACAAGTTATCGATAATTTTTACAATGGTTGGGACTGGGCTGTTCTTATAGCGATCAGTTCGTGCACGTATGGGCTGGGCTGGATGCGGTTGTGGTGTCGAAGAGCAATTCTCGGACTAGGGATCTCAGGTGGTAGTAGGAGCCGGTGTCGGGGATGGTGTAGAAGCTTCTTACCAAATTTGCAGATGAGGTCGTGGTGATGGTCAGTGAGAGTCTAAAGGGTCAGTGTGTTGAGCGCTTCTTGATATGTGGAGTAGGAAGGGTAGAGAATAATCTTGCATGGCCTCTTTTGCACTTTTTCGAGGTGTTTACGTTGTGTGGCATTTAGGGAGGAAGACCAGGTGGAGGAGGCATAGGTGAGCTTGGGAAGTATGAATGTTGTGTAAACACTGAGGAGCTCGTGTGCAGGACCACCGAGGGACTTGAGTCGGCGTAGGAGGTGGAGACGGAAACTGGAGGATTTGATAACTTCACTGACGTGTGGTTTCTAATTTAGTTTGTTGTCTATATGTATGTGTGTGTGTGTGTGTGTGTGTGTGTGTGTGTGTGTGTGTGTGTGTGTATACTACTGTACTTTTTAGATCCTCCTACGCAACCTAACCTATTATAGTTAAGTATAGTAGGCTATACACTATTTTGTTAGTATGTGTTATAAAATGAAATTGCATGTTATTATTATTAATATTATTATTATTAATATTATTATTATTATTATTATTATTAGTAGTATTATTATTATTATTATTGTTATTATTATTACATGCTAATATAATACTAAGTTGCCCGCCAGATTTCCTCAGAGATGGGAGGAGCACATTGGCGGCGGTGTTGTTTATACTCCGCCCGATTACTGATTCCTATTCACCGAGCCAGAGCTGGCGGGCGGCGTGTTATGTGCCACGTTTTGTTTCCCATTGGGCGTACCGCTCAGCTGGGGAGTAGGAGATTTCATAAAAAGAAAGTTTGAGTGGAGAGCACACCTTTTCCTTCACATACAGTTATCTTAGACCATCTACTAGTATAATAGTTTGCACAAAAATACTCTACACTCTTTCTAGGTTGTTGCTATTTTTTTTTTTTTTTTTTTTGACTTCTCATCAGATTGTGCATTCAACTAATATACACTATTAGTGTGTTTATTATTATGTTTTATAGTATTATTTCGTATAATATTGGGTAACACAATTAGAGTCACTAGTATAGTATATTATTGGGGTTTATAGCAGTTTGTGGTCTAATAGTATCATGCTTTATGAGTGGTGTTCTATGTAGTGATGATTAGGCAATAAAATATGTTTTGGGGGTTTATAGCAGTTTTTGTGGTCTACTAGTATCATGCTTTATGGGTGGTGTTCTATGTAGTGATGATTAGGCCATAAAATATGCTTTTGGTTTATTGCTAACAAAATATACTTTGCTCTACCGCTGTAGTGCAAAACATGGTGAAACTTACATACACCGTTAATAAAGTATTGATGGAAGAAGAAGAAGAAGAAGAAGAAGAAGAAGAAGAAGAAGAAGAAGAAGAAGAAGAAGAAGAAGAAGAAGAAGAAGAAGAAGAAGAAGAAGAAGAAGAAGAAGAAGAAGAAGAAGAAGAAGAAGAAGAATTAAGAGGAAGAATTGTGGAGGGAATGAACAGTGAGACAATGTAAAGCCTCCGGGATGGCGGCAGCGTTTCTGTTATTAATATATAATAAGACAATAGGAAAATATGTTGTTGTCTCTACCTGTATTATTACCTTTGCGATAGCATGGTTCAATTTTGGGAGGACATAGGAAGGAGCAGGAGGTTAGGAAGGGATTTGTAGTGGGAGAGATAGTGTCTGTGATCCTCGGGTCACCACTCCTCGGATTGTGTCAGTTCAAGTTTAGAAGCTCCAACAACTTTTCCTGAATACGAATTGGCAACCTTTCGATTTACAACAGGTACCTACTTACTGCTACAGTAGGTAGGTGAACAGGGACCAAGGGGGCTAGGAAGAGTGTCCAAACAACTTGCTCCTGCCTGCCTGTGTGATGTAGTCGTGGCCAGAATTAGGTTAGGATACAGACACATCTGGCTAGTTAGTAACGCTGTACCCATACCGGAACACTCAGCATGTAAACTTGGTGATACACCTTTAAAGCACTACTATATTATTGAATGTGACACTGTCAAAGACTTCAGGCCACCTCACTTATTGTATCTTGAACTATGTCATTACTTCATTGAGGACATTACATTCTTGCTGTTTATCCCAAATTGGCTAGCT
>NW_024748981.1:0-24840 GCF_018991925.1 Homarus americanus
ATGTTGTACTTCGTTCAGTTACGTATTGCTATCACCACCACTATACATCCACCACTATCACCACCACTAGGCCTGACTTACACGGTCTTGGCAACACAGACAATAACATATTTTTCTGTTCCTACAACTGAAATATGTTTATTGTTTGTTAGTTATGTTGTTTTGTTATGTGAAGTAATAAACATACACACACACACACACACACACACACACACACACACACACACACACACACACACACAGAGGCGGGTGGTTTGGTCTATTCAGTGTCCCTTAGACTCCTTTCATATAAACTGTTGGGCAGAGCTTCTTTTGCGTTATTGTAGCATCCGGGAGGCCTGTCCGTGTGCCTCTGAGGCCATGCCTCAAGAGGCGTGTGTACCTCGAGGGCTGTGCACACCTCAAGGGCTGTGCACACCTCAAGGGCCGTGTACACCTCAGGGCGTGTGCACACCTCAGGGGCTGTGGCCTCGGGCTGTTTGCATCTCCGAGGAATGTACACCTCAAGGGGCTGTGTGCCTCAAGGGCTGTACACCTCAGGGGCGTGTCCTGGAGCCGTGTGTGCCTCAAGGGCTGTGTGCCTCAGGGCTGTGTGCACCTCAAGGGGCCGTGTCTCAGGGGCCTTGTGCCTCAAGGCAGGACAGACTGAGCCCAAAGAGTTCAGTTGGTGAGACTTCCTCTGCCCTACACTGCCGCTCGCTGGGTTAGGTTGGGATTGGGATTGGAATGGTATGGCACGCCTGTCTCTCTCTCTCTCTCTCGTGTAGTGTCTTAACGGATGAAACACACACCCCACAGAGGGGAGAGAGAGAGAGAAACTGTTCACAACCTTCTACAGATGAGGCGATATACGTTGGCTCCTGCTTCCTCCCGGGGTTTTAATTTCTGTCATTATTGAGAGAGAGAGAGAGGAGAGAGACAGACACCTCACTGGACAACACAAAGCCCGTTATATAAATTCCCTTATCACACTAGGCGCTAATGTTTTCCTCTGGCGTTAATCTTCGCTACAAATATATACTTAAGTGCGCCAGGCTATAACGAAGACCTAACTGGCTTTCAGGAGTATGATAATGTGATGTGACTTTTAACTATATCACGTGGTTAAGTCTTTACAAAGGGTCGTTAGTATTTTTATGATTATTAATATATACTTAATGGCAGTCAGAAATTATCTAGACATTTTTAAGCCATTAGGAGAGAGAGAGGCACGTAAATCACCAGCATACAAAGCTTTTATCAATTTCAACCCTTATAGTTTCCTGTTTCTTCAAAACAAACTCACTTCTTTGTCAGACAAAAAAAAAAAAAAAAACGATGAAAAAAAACACGAAAAAAAAACAAAAAAAAAAAACACAGTAACAGAATTTGTTTTTGGGATGGCAACAAAAAAATATTATTTACAAATTCTGTTCACAATACATAATACTCCTCCCACTATATTCACCCTACTACTACTCTACCCCCACCTTCACCCCACCTCACCCCCCACCCAGCAGCAAGACAAACAAGAACAAACAAGCAAACAACTTCATAACAGACACACACAGTGGGGTCCTCACTGGACAAGGATAATGTATGTATGTTTGAAGGCCCCCACCGCCAGAGTCAAGGTCAAGGTCAGTCAGGTGTATTGTATAGAACATGTCTTCAGTGACGCATCAGTTTTATTCTCCTTCCTTCCTTCCTCTTCCCCTTCCTTGTTGTTTCCTCCTTCCTTTCCTCCTTCCCCTTCCCCTTCCTTCCCCTCCCCCTCCTCTAGAACCATCCAACATTCCTCTTATAAAACAGACATTCAGAAGCTTTCATTCTTCTGCTCACATGACTTATGACTCAAAACACATGACTTATGACTCAAAACACATGACTTATGATTCAGACACATGACTTATGACTCAAAACACATGACTTATGACTCAAAACACATGATGTGACTCCAAAACACATGACTTATGACTCAAAACACATGACTTATGACTCAAAACACATGACTTATGACTCAAAACACATGATGTATGACTCAAAACACATGACTTATGACTCAAAACACATGACATGACTCAAAACACATGATTCTGACTCAAAACACATGACTTATCACTCAAAACACATGACTTATCCTCAAAACACATGACTTATGACTCAAAACACATGACTTATGACTCAAAACACGTGACTTATGACTCAAAACACATGACTTATGACTCAAAACACAACATATATCCAAGTATTGAAATTCCACTAAAATATTCTTATATGTTGGATAATATAACATAGTTTCCAGTTCCTCACTTATAGTTCCTGGGTGTCAATACTCGTTGGTGATTGGCCGGTGACTGTTAGGTAGGGCGAATAATGGATGACTGATTTGCCGGCCAGTATAAGTGCCTGAATGAATAATCATGATGACTGATCAATAGTCGGCCAGTGTTATAGGTTTCTTGAGGGCCTGAGGTGAGTAACTCTTGACTGACACCACCATTATTACAAACGATAATACCACCATTACCATCAGCTACCACCATCGCCACCACTACCACCATTACCACCATCAGCTACCATCGCCACCTACCAATACCACCACTATTGACAATGATGTTTACACCACTCTCACCACTACCATCATCACCACCACTATACTACCACCACCACCACCATCACCACCACCACATCACCACACTACCACCACCCACCACCACTCTACCACCACACCACCACCCTCTACCACCACATCACCACAACTACCACCACCACCACCACTCTACCACCACCACCCACAACTACCACCACCACCACCACCCTCTACCACCATCACCACAACTACCACCACCACCACATAAGAAAAGAACACCATGAACTGGCTGTAAGTGTTTCAATAATTCAGCACCAAAAGGAGTCTGGTTTACCTCTTGGTGTGTGTCAGTGGAGTCTTCTTCTTCTTCTTCTTCTTCTTCCTCTTCTTCTTCTTCTTCTTCTTCTTCTTCTTCTTCTTCTTCTTGTTCTTCTTCTTCTTCCTCTTCTTCTTCTTCTTCTTCTTCTTTATCTTCTTCTTCTTCCTCTTCTTCTTCTTCTTCTTTATCTTCTTCTTGTTCCTCTTCTTCTTTCTTTTTCCTCTTCTTCTTCTTCTTCTTCTTCTTCTTTGTCTTCTTCTTCTTCTTCTTCTTCTTCTTCTTCTTCTTCTTCCTCTTCTTCAATCTCCTCTTCATCAATTCCTGCCATCAATTACCACCACCATCAATTACCACCATGGTGACCGCCAGAGCTGGAACAACTAACACAACCACAACCTAACTACAACACAACACAGCACAGCACAACACAACACACTGGCACAACACAACACAACACAACACAACACAGCACAACACCACAACACAGCACAACACAACACAACCTAGCCACAGCACAACACAACACAACACAACAACACAGCACAACACAGCACAACACAACACAACACAACACAACACAGCACAGCACAACACAGCACAACACAACACAACACAACACAGCACAACACAACACAGCACAACGCAACACAGCACAACACAGCACAACACAACACAACACAACACAGCACAACACAACACAACACAACACAACACAACACAGCACAACCACAGCACAACACAACACAGCACAACACAACACAACACAACACAACACAACACAGCACAACACAGCAGCACAACACAACACAACCACAGCACAACACAGCACAACACAGCACAACACAACACAACACAACACAACACAGCACAACACAACACAACACAACACAACACAGCACAACACAACCCCACAACACAACACAACACAGCACAACACAGCACAACACAACACAACACAACACAACACAACACAACAACACAACTCAACACAACACAACATAACAGCACAACACAACACAACACAACACAGCACAACCCACAACACTGCACAACCCAACACAAACACACAACTCAACACAACACAACACAGCACAGACTGGGCCTCTTAGCTGTCACAGCCTTACCAGAGTTTAATCAATCTTCTGTGACTTTAAGACGACAAAGGGTATTCTCTCTCTCTCTCTCTCTCTCTCTCTCTCTCTCTCTCTCTCTCTCTCTCTCTCTCTCTCTCTCTCTCTCTCTCTCTCTCTCTCTCTCTCTCTCTTCTCTTTTTTTTCTCTCTATCAATTTTAACATTGTATTTTAGTTTAGAGTTAGGGATAAGGTTTAGGTTAGTGATAAGTTTGGTTAGGTTGGAATGCTGTATACACATTTTTTGAGACACCCTGTACTCAATGCGATACCTTCCCGAACTTCTCGTCAGCAACAACGTTTAACAACAATAACAACAACATAACAATAACAACAACAACAACAACAACAACAGTGGGTTAAACATTATTAGCTCTGAAACACTAGCAGGGGGAGAGGTACCTGTGTTGAGTAAACATTTTGGTTTTGGTAAGGATGATACGTGTTGGTTCACCTGAGGTCTGCCTGGGGGGGTTGAGGGGAGTGAGGGGAATGGGATGGGAAGAGGCGAAGAGAGAGGGATGGGAGGGAGGAGGAACATGTGTCTCATCACCTGGCCCGCGGCGCTCACCTGGCCCGCAGTGCTCACCTGGCGCAGTGCTCACCTGGCCTGTGTGCTCCTGGTGCAGTTCATTTGGCCTGGCGCTCACCTGGGCCGCAGCTCACCTGGCCCCTGGCGCTCATTTGGCCTGCAGCGTTCTTTTGGCCTGCGGCGTTCACTGGCCCTAGCTCACCTGGCTCTCAGCGCTCACCTGGCCCAGCGCTCATTTGGCCTGCGGCGTTCACTGTCGGGCTCACCTGGCTCGCAGCGTTCACCTGGCCGCAGTGCTCACCTGGCCAGCAGTGCTCTCTCCTGGCCAGCAGTGCTCACCTGGCAGCAGTGCTCTCCTGGCCCGCGGTGCTCACCTGGCCCGCGGTGCTCTCAGCCCGCAGTATACCTGGCCCGGCGCTCGCAGCCGGCGGGTTCACCTGGCCGGCGGGCTCACCTGGCCCGCAGGCTCACCTGGCCAGCGGTGCTCACCCTGGCAGCAGTGCTCACCTGACCCGCAGTGCTCACCTGACCGCGGTGCTCACCTGACCCGCAGTACTCACCTGACCCGCGGTGCTCACCTGACCCGCAGTGCTCACCAACCGCAGTGCTCACCTGACCGCAGTACTCCACCTGACCCGCGGTGCTCACCTCAAACACAACACACTGTAGTAGAGTTCTTATCAGAGTCTTGTTCCTTCTTAACCCTTTTGAGACCTCACCAACTGAACCTTTATTGGTGTGTGTGTGTGTGTGTGTGTGAAAGAACACACACAGACACACACACCCAGACATACACACCCCCCCTCACATACACAAAACTGATACGTACACACACACACACACAAGGGAGATTAAACAAGGACTGTCATTAAACACAGGATTGACAACAACAGTAATAAACACACACCAACACCGTCCTGGGAAAAGAAACTAATTAATCGACTTTTTTTGGATTCATCTATAAACAAAGACACCTGCTGCCTCACCCTCCTGGGAAAAAAAGCACCCCAATTAATTCCCACCACAGAGGCAAGGTGAATTAACCGGGGGGCAGATAAATAACCTAACCTAACCTAATAGACAGAAGTAAAATTATACGACAAACACCTACGAGAGGATAGGTTGGGTTAAGTCAGGTCACAGGTGGTTGGGTTGGGTTGGGTTAGGTTAAGTCAGGTCACAGGTAGTTTGGGTTAGGTTAGGTTAAGTCAGGTCAGGTAGTTTGGGTTAGGTTAGGTTGGGATAGGCTGGGTTGGGTAGTTAGGCTAGGTCACAGGTAGGTTGGGTTGGGTTGGGGCTAGGTTAGGTTAGGTCTGAGTAGCTTGGGTTAAGTAAAGTTCGGGTGAGGGCATTAGTGAGCCCCCTGTTGATGTAAGTTCCGCCCTTAGTCGACCTTTTGGGGCTAGACCCGGAGAAACTAATGACGTTTGTGTGTTCAACCTTATTTAGTGGAGTGTCTTGTTGTTGTTGTTGTGGTTTGTTGTTGTGGTTGTTGTTGTGGTTGTTGTTGTTGTTGTTGTTGTTGTTGTTGTTGTTGTTGTTGTTGTTGTGGTGTTGTTGTTGTTATTATTATTATTGCTATTATTATTATTATTATTTGTTATTATTATTATTATTGAAAGATAGACAGACAGAGAAGCAATGACAGATAAAGTAAAACAGACAGACGCAAACACACCATAAGACAGAAAAAGAACAACACACAACACACACACACACACACACACACCTAGACACACACACACACACACACACACACACACACACACACACACACACACACACACACAGCATCCCTAGACACGAGAAGTTTACCCTGGCCCTGGTCTGTGTTCATCGCTGTGATAGAGGCGACGAACACACAAATGAACACACTAATGAACACACTAATGAACACACTAATGAACACACTATGAACACATAATGAACACACTTACATGAACACACTTACATGAACACACTTACATGAACACACTTACATGACACTTACATGAACACCTAATGAACACACTAATGAACACACTAATGAACACACTTACATGAACACACTTACATGAACACACTTACATGAACACACTTACATGAACACACTTACATGAACACACTTACATGAACACTAATGAACACACTTACATGAACACACTTACATGAACACACTTACAAGAACACACACACTTTACTAATTAAACATCACCAAATATAGAGAACTTGGTGAGCATCAGAGAAAAGAAATACCTGCCGTTTAATATATATAATTAGAGATGAAATGTAGCAGTAATCACCAACTAATTACACCTGCACACCTGTTATATATCCCACAGGTAAGTTAATGAGTCGACAGGTGTGAGGGAGGGCGTGTGTTAACAGAAAGCGTCTAGTTACTGTACTACCGTCTGGAGGCATTATTAGCAGGTTTAATCCTTTATTAACCTAACCTAACCTAATCTAACCTAACCTAACCTAACCTAACCTAACCTAACCTAACCTAATCGTCATTTACTAGATGTGAAGAAGATAAAACAGCCGGGTGGTTACATTGCCCTCCCCCTCCCCCTCTTCACCCCTCCCCACCCCTCCTCCACCCCCTCCCTCCTCCACCCCCCTCCTCCCCCTCCCTCCCCTCTCCCTCTTCACCTACCCCCTCCCCCCCTCCCCTCCTCCACCCCACCCCTCCTCCACCCCCCTCCACCTCCCCATCCCTCCCTCTCATAATCAAAAATGCTAATTCTTACTTCAACACAAAGGCGTATCCACAATTCTCGTGTGTGTGTGTGTGTGTGTGTGTGTGTGTGTGTGTGTGTTGGTGTGTGTGTGTGTGTCTGTGGGTGTGTGTGTGGGTGTGTGGTGTTGTGTGTGTGTGTGTGTGTGTCTGTGGGTGTGTTGGTGTGTTGGTGTGTCTGTGGGTGTGTCTGTGGGTGTGTCTGTGTGTGTGGGTGTGTCTGTGGGTGTGTCTGTGGGTGTGTCTGAGGTGTGTCTGTGGGTGTGTTGAGGTGTGTCTGCAGGTGTGTCTGTGGGTGTGTCTGTGGGTGTGTCTGGGGTGTGTCTGGGTGTGTCTGCAGGTGTGTCTGTGGGTGTGTCTGTGGGTGTGTCTGCGGGTGTGTCTGCAGGTGTGTCTGTGGGTGTGTCTGCAGGTGTGTCTGCAGGTGTGTCTGCAGGTGTGTCTGTGGGTGTGTCTGTGGGTGTGTCTGCAGGTGTGTCTGTGGGTGTGTCTGTGGGTGTGTCTGTGGGTGTGTCTGGTGTGTCTGCAGGTGTGTCTGCAGGTGTGTCTGCGGGTGTGTCTGTGGGGTGTGTCTGTAGGTGTGTCTGCAGGTGTGTCTGCAGGTGTGTCTGTGTAGAATAATCTTGTCATTATAAGTTACAAATAAACACCTCTCTCTCTCTCTCTCGTGAACACTGAACACCATCCTAATTTCATCATCGTACTCAAGGGGTTAAATCATCGTACTCAAGGGGTTAAATCATCAAACTCAAGAGGTTAAGTCATCGTACTCAAAGGGTTAAGTCATCGTTCTCAAAGGGTTAAATCATCAAACTCAAGAGGTTAAGTCATCGTACTCAAGGGGTTAATTCATCGTACTCAAGGTTAAGTCATCGTTCTCAAAGGGTTAAATTCATCGTACTCAAGGGGTTAAAGAGACAGATCAAGATAGCCACACTTCTGTCTCAACACACGGGGTACTGAACGACAACTGCTGGTAGACGGCGCAGCAGAGTAGGTGAAGTAGGTGACACCCTGGAGCATTGTGGGACCTGGAGGTAGTGGCTGGGGTCACACTGGGTGGTGGCTGGGGGGCGTCACACACTGGGTGGTGGCTGGGGGTCTCACTCACTAGGTGGTGGCTGGGGCGTCTCACTCACTAGGTGGTGGCTGGGGGTCTCACACACTAGGTGGTGGCTGGGGTCTCACACTGGTAGTGGCTGGGGGTCACACACTAGGTGGTGGCTGGGGGCGTCTCACACTAGGTGGTGGCTGGGGGGTCACACACTGGGTGGTGGCTGGGGTCTCACACACTAGGTGGTGGCTGGGGGTCTCACACTAGGTGGTGGCTGGGGGGCGTCTCACACACTAGGTGGTGGCTGGGGGCGTCTCACACACTGGATGGTGGCTGGGGCGCGTCTCACACACTGGGTGGTGGCTGGGGCGCGTCTCACACGCTAGGTGGTGGCTGGGGCGTCTCCATTGGGTGGTGGCTGGAGGCGTCTCACTCACTGGGTAGTGGCTGGGGCGTCTCACACTAGGTGGTGGCTGGAGGGGCGTCTCACACACTGGGTAGTGGCTGGGGCGTCTCCCTAGGTGGTGGCTGTGGTAGCCAGGTGTCTCTTAGATTATAGGTTTGCCGCAGCGTCAACACAATCACTTCCCTACCTGCACCACCTGCCTGCCTGCAACGCCTACCTGCCTCTCTATCTTCTTAAGTCCTTACCTCCCCCCAACCCCTACCTACCTACCCCCCCCGACCCCTACCTACCCCCCCCCATCCCCCCCTACTACCCCCCCCGCCGTGCCTACTTACTTTATCGTCTATCAAACAATTCTCTTCAGGGTTTGTAACTTTTACTGCTCTCTAAATTGGGTACTATCTTGACTACTTATGAGGGAGAGAGAGAGACAGAGGTAAGAGAGAGTAAGAGAGAGAGAGAGGTGGGGAAGAGAGAGAATAATAAAAGAAAGATAAAGTGGAAGGAGAAAGAAAGATATAAAAAAGAGAGGCGAGAGAGAGGAGAGAGATAAATATAGAAAGACAAAATGGTTCTAATAAGATCAGCGAAAACAAGATGTACACCTAACCTAACCTAACAACCCTACTTCTTACCCAACCTAACCTAAGCCTTCAACTTCTTCAATCCCCCTCACCCGTAGCTTGAATGTAAACAAACCGTAGTTGCGTTTTGGACACAACCCTCAGCACATCACTGCATGAGATAAGTTAATATTTATCTTCCGTCTAATATGAATTAGTTGGGAGAGAGAGAGGGACGGTAGGAGGCATCAGAGAGGGAGATAGGAGGGAGAGAGAGAGAGAGAGAGAGAGAGGCCTCATACCTCCATCAGGGTAGGTATAAGGTGAAACTTCCTCCCAAGAAACACTTCATTTAAGGCGGACAACTTAATACACGATGGACTGACTGACCTTAACACACCTGGCTGGTAAAAGTCTCAAAGGGTTCAGGTGTTAATTATTTTTTTAACACCTGGGTGAGGGTTTTAAAGGATGGTTAGGTTAGGTTAGGTTGATTGGGTTAGTTGATCTTTTGTAATGGGAATAATGTGATATGAGGTCTCTCTCTCTCTGAGCCAATAACTCCCAGTAGTCATCCAGTTACAGACAGACAGTCGTATCATTGGTCCATAAAACTAGCGAGGCATTCCATTTTTAACCATAACCCGGTTGTAACCTCCCAGGCGGATGTATTGACCCCAGAGCCTCATACCACCAGCCCCAGCCACCACAGCCAGCCTCCACCAGCCGCCAGCCACCACAGCCAGCCTCCACCACCCAGCCAGGCTCCACCACCACAGCCAGCCTCACCCAGCCAGCCACCACCAGCCTCACCACCAGGCCAGCCTCCACCACCACCGCCAGCCTCCGCCAGCCTCCACCACCAGCCACCGCCACCACCAGCCGCCAGCCTCCACCAGCCGCCAGCCGCCACCACCAGCCTCCACCTCTACTTCCCCTCTTCCATATTTCCTTTTCCTTCTTATATTTCATCTTTAATATATTCTCTCACATTTCTCCGTTTCTTTGTTTTTCTAATTAAATCTTCTCATAGACCCTTTATTTATTTTATTTTCCTTTATCTTTCTTTATTTTCTTATTATCTCGTCTGTTTCTCTTTTTCTCTCCTCTTTAATAATCTTTTTGTTTTGTATCGTGTTTTTTCTAATCTTTCCTATGCCATATTTATCTTTTTTTCTTCTGTTATTCACATTTTTTTCTCTACGTAATCCAAGATTTTTTGGGGTTTCAATCATTTTTTTCTTTCCATGTTAATTCTTTTGTTTCTTTTTATTAAGTTTTATTTCATTTTCTTTAATAATTCTTCTTTTTTATTTGTTATCGTCTGAAATTTATCCTTTTCTCTCGTTTCGTGTTAATAAACTTATTTCTCTCTCTCTCTCTCTCTCTCTCTCTCTCTCTCTCTCTCTCTCTCTCTCAGGCAATACTGATGCGTCCTTAAGAAATGTTTCAAGTAGGACCTCGGCGAGTCGTAAACAGGTCAGTCTTGATGGTTGAGTGTCAGTGACAGTTCATGATTGGTGGGTCAAGTGGGTCATAAGGTGGGTTGAGGTCATAGGAGTGGGATTGAGGTCATCAGGTGGGTTGAGGTCATGGGTGGGTTGGGGTTATGGGGTGGGTTGGGGTTATGGAGGTGGGTTGAGGTCATGAGGTGGGTTGAGGTCATTGAAATTGGGTCAGAGGTCATGAGGTGGGTCAACTGAGGTCATGAGTTGAGTCAGTGAAAGAAAGAAAAGAAAAGAAAGAAAGAAAGAAAGAAAAAAAGAAAGAAAGAAAAGAAAGAAAGAAAAGAAAGAAAGAAGAAGAAATGATAAATAAATAAAGAAAGAAAGAAGAAAAGAAGATAAATAAATAGAAAAGAAAGAAAGAAAGAAGATAAAGAAAGAAAATAAGAAAGAAGAAAGAAAGAAGAGAGTCAGTGACCTAGCCTATGGAAACAAGATAAATCTGGGTGTTGTAGAGTTATGGTCAGACAGACGACCAGTTATAGCCGTCACAGTGTACCAGACCCAGCGTGGTAACACAACTAGCCCTGCTTTATGGGGATGTGCAGATAGACAGAGAGACAGATAGACAGGGAAGACAGATAGACAGAGGGAGACGGATGAATGAAGGGGAGACAGTGTAGGGCTAGTGAGATAGACAGAGACAGAGCGATGTTTGTGTGTGTGAGAATACAAGGATACTGTCTCTCTCTCTCTCTCTCTCTCTCTCTCTCTCTCTCTCTCTCTCTCTCTCTCTCTCTCATCTGAGCTTCCGCTTTCACCCAACACAACACACTTGACCCAACAACACACCTGACCCAACATAACACACCTGACCCAACATAACACAGACCCAACATAACCCAACTGATAACACCCTGACAACACAACAAAACCTTGACCAACACAACACACCTGACCCAACAACACACCTGTGACACAACACACCTGACCCAACATAACACACTGTGACAGAACACACCTGATAAAACCAACACACCTGGCGATCTTCCTCCTCACCTACCTCAGAATACAACTCAGGTAACAACAACAACAATAATATAACAAGACATCCCACAACAACAACAAGTACACAGGTAAGTTTGTTAATTAATCATGGCCAAAAAATATACAGGAGTCAGGTGATAGAAACGTAAAAAAAAAACAACACCGGAGAAATTAAACTAAAATGAACCTAATAACCTACACCAAACCCTAACCTAACCTAACCTAATCTGCAAACATAACCTGTAACCTAACAACCTAACCTAACCTAACTAACCTAACCTAACCCTAACCTAACCTAATTAACCAAACCTAACCTAACCTAACCTAACCTAACCTAACCTAAACCTAACCTAACCAAAAATATATATAAACATGACTGTGTGTGTGTGTGTGTGTGTGTGTGTGTGTGTGTGTGTGTGTGTGAACTTGGGCATCACACACACACACACCACACACACACACGAAGTAAGAATAACAAAGGTGGTGGCCGGACAAACACCGACTCACTCCTTATTCAAGACACACAAACACATCCTAGATTTGGTTTCTGATAAGAAGGAGGAGGAGGATGGAGGGAGGAGGAGGAGGAGGAGGAAGATGGAGGAGGGAGGAGGAGGAGGAGGAGGAGGAGGAGGAGGTGGAGGAGGGAGGAGGAGGAGGAGGAGGATGGAGGAGGAGGATGGAGGAGGGAGGGAGGATGGAGGAGGATGGAGGATGGAGGGAGGAGAGATGGAGGATGGGGAGGGAGGAGGAGGAGGAGGAGGAGGAGGAGGAGGGTGGAGGGAGGAGGAGGAGGAGGAGGAGGATGGAGGGAGGAGGATGGAGGAGGGATGGAGGAGGAGGGATGGAGGAGGATGGAGGAGGAGGAGAGGGAGGAGGATGGAAGAGGGATGGAGGAGGAGGATGGAGGAGGATGGAGGAGGGAGGGAGGAGAGGAGGGGAGGGATGGAGGAGGGAGGATGGAGGAGGAGGAGGGAGTGGAGGGAGGAGGAGGGAGGAGGGATGGAGGAGGGAGGATGGAGGAGGAGGAGGAAGAGGAGGATGGAGGGAGGGAGGATGGAGGAGGAGGATGGGAGGAGGAGGGAAGAGGAGGGAGGATGGAGGAGGAGGATGGAGGGAGGAGGAGGAGGAGGAGGATGGAGGAGGGGAGGGAGGAGGAGGAGGGAGGAGGAGGAGGAGGAGGAGGAGAAAGAAGAGGGAGGGGGGCTGTGGTTGTAGTTAAGTATGAAGCCAAAGAGGCGCTGACGTAAAAATTTGCGAATATAACCTAACCAACCAAACCTAACCTAACCAAACCCAACTAACCAAGCCCAGCCCAACCTAACCTAACCAAACAACCTAACCAAAGCCCAACCTAACCTAACAAACCCGACCCAACCTAACCTAACCAAACCCGACCCAACCTAACCAACCCACCCAATCTAACCTAACCTAACCTAACCTAATATCTTGGTAGGGTTTCGAACATTAACTACAGAGCCTCTTACTGGAACCCGGTTATAGGCGAGGCGATTCACTTATATACGAACACACACACACACACACAAAGCGATGATTCATGGTATTTAATATAAGTGTGCACGATTCACTTACAACACTATGAGAAGATTCACTTAACATAAACAACTTTTTACCATTCACTTAACACTTTAAACAACTTATTTACGATTCACTTAACACTTAAAAACATACACGATTCACTTAAAAAAATCAGATTCACTTAACACTTAAAACAACTTATTTACGATTCACTTAACACTTAAAAAACATACACGATTCACTTAAAATAATCAGATTCACTTAACACTTAAAACAACTTATTTACGATTCACTTAACACTTAAAAAACATACACGATTCACTTAAAATAATCAGATTCACTTAACACTTAAAACAAATGATTCACTTACACATGAATTCTTGAGAGAAATAAGTGAACAGTACAAACTATATCACTTTAATTACTTGTCGAGACGTTCACTTATAATTTACTTACAAATTAGTATATGGCCAGATGTAATTTACAGAGTTATTAAGATAAAAATAGTCATAACTAACTAATGACCACGACATAGTTACTGGCTCATGTAACTACCAACACACACACACACACACACACACACACACACACACACGCACACACACACACACACACACACACACACACACGTCATCGTTGTCCAATAAATACCTCGACAGATTAAGCCATGGGGGTAGGGGGGGAGGGTAGAGGGGACACAAGACCCACTACACCTGCAGCCACTACAGGTGAGTCGGGCGTAGTAGAGAGGGGGGCAGGAGGGGAGAGGGGGGGCAGGAGGGGGGGAGGGGGGCAGGAGGGGGTGGGGGGGGGATGGGGGGGGAAACCTCACAAGGGCAGCTGGTGGCTTTTATAACACGATATTACACTCGATGTCTGCCCCTCCCCCTCCCCTCCCCCCACACACACAGATAGACAGGACGAGATTCACACATACAGAGATATGGACAGAGACACACATAGATAGATGGACAGACAGACAGACAGACAGACAGACAGACAGGAGACAGACAGACAGACAGACAAACAGAGCTTTCCTCGTAGATTCTCCCTGATGTAAGCCGTTTCCGATGAGTCATGTATGACTTATGCTTGTTAATTAGTCTGGGAGATTACCTGGAACACACACACACACACATATTAACAGAGACAGACACTTTACCCGAGCAAAGTTAAAGTCTGTTGTCTGTGTAATTTAGAGTTATCTTAAGATTCGGCTGTGTTGCTCTCTCCAGCGTATTCGAGTTAATGATGATATTTGTAACTTGTTCCACTCATCCACTACTCTATTTCCAAACCAGTGTTTACCTATTTCGCGCCTAAATCTAAATTTGTCTTATTTAAAACCATTGTTACCAGTTCGCCCCTGTTGATAGTTTGAGTACCTTTGTTATATCACCTTTGTTTAGCCCTGACTTCCATTTATACACCTCTATCATATCGCCCCTCGCTCTACGCCTCTCGAGGGAGTGTAAATTAAGATGCTTTAACCTGTCTCTGTACTCAAGGTTCCTAATGCCCGGGATTAGTCTTGTCATTCTCCTCTGGATTCTTTCGAGGGATTCTATATCCATTCTCTAAAACGGTGACCAGAACTGAATTGCGTAATCCAAGTGAGGTCTCACAGGAGCAAGATACAGTTTTAGGATGACCTCGCTAGTCTTGTAACTAACACTCCTTTGTATGAACCCAAGTACTTTATTAGCCTTCAACAACCAAACCATTTCTTAAGTAAACAGTCATTAGCTCCAGACGACAAGAATATTAGTAATAACATCAGGTATAAAATAGTTTTCGTTTACAATTAATCAAATGCATAAAGTCCTTTTTTAATTAATCAAATGCATACGATAGATTTTTTTAATACACCAGTAATCAGAAGCGTGAATCAGTAAATTAATTAGTTATATAATCCAGGTGTCGACTATATCCGGGTTACTACACAGCACAACAGTGGAGGCAGCCCCACACACACACACACACACACACACACACACACACACACACACACACACACACACACACACACACATATACACACACACACACACACACACACACACACACACATACACACACACACACACACATACACACACACATATACACACACACACACACATACACACACACAAAAATTACCCACAAACCCACGCTCCATACACCCACAACCCACACACCGACCAACCCACTAACCCGCAAACCCATCCACTAATCAACCCACTAACCCACAAACCCATCCACCGACCAACCCACTAACCCACTAACCCACAAACCCCCAGCAGCTAAATTAAGCCTGGAGTGGCCCACCCTGGGAGCCTGGCTGGTAGATACTTTACGAGGGTGACCGAACTACCCAATTGGTGTCTAATGGTCAATATGAAGCAGGGGGGGACAGGAGGTTGAGGGGGAGGGGGGAGGGGGAGGGGAGGGTTATGACCGGTCTTGAGACTCCTTCGGACATACAGTAGGAGGGGACGTGACATCAGAGAGGGGGAGGGGTAATGGTTGGTGTTCAGTAGGCCAGGTCAGGTCAGGTCAGGTCAGGTCAGGTCCATGGTGTTGAAGAGGAAGAGGATGAGAGGAGGAGGAGGAGGAGAACGAGGAAGAGGGTAATTCATACCATCAGTCAAGGTCAGGAGGCATTGCGTCACCACCAGGGTCGTTACAGGTCACCGTTATTGATCAGAGAGGCGTCGACCAGCCACCATTACACTCCCCTAATTAACTGGTAAAATCAGTTAACTGGTAATAGTAAATATAACTGGATAATTAATTAGCTCACAGTTATGTTTGAAGACATCCCCTCTCCGACCATCTTTATTAGATTTGGTAAGAACTGTTTTTTGAATTTACGTATTTTTTAAAGACAATATTAGGATGATTAAAGGTAATACCAATAATGGTAATATGATAATATTAATAGTAATATTAATAATGGTAAGTAAAAGTAATGTGTGTGTGTGTGTGTGGTGTGTGTGGGTGTGTGTGTGTGTGTGTGTGTGTGTGTGTTTGTGTGTGTGTGTGTGTGTGTGTGGGTGTGTGTGTGTGTGTGTGTGTGTGGGCATTAAGTGTATGTGTATTGGTAGTGGTGAAAGTGGTGTGTGTGTGTGTGTGTGAAGTATGTGTGTGTGTGTGTGTGTGTGTGTGTGGTGAGTAGTGGTGGTGGTGCCTGTGGTGGTGGTAGTTGGGCTGGTTGGGTCAGAGACAGACATGTATGTTAGCATCCATGGTGTGGTCATCACATAACCCCTTGGTGCGATACCTTAACCCCTTGGTGCGATACATCAACATAGGGTACGATACAACTTAGGTACTACATGTATGGTACGTTGTGGCCCTTGGTACGATACCTTAACCCCTTGGGTACATACCTTAATTTGGTACGATGTAACCCCTTGAGTACGATACCTAACCATGGTGCAGTCCTGAACCCTTGGTACGATACTGTAGATGCCAACCGTTTGATACCTTAACCTGGGTACATACGTAACCCTTGGTGCGATTCAACTTCCTTGGTACGATACCTTAACCCATGGGTACGATACCTTAACCTCTTGAGTACGATACTATAACCCTTGGTGCGATACCTGAACCCCATGGTACGATACCTGAGACCCCATGAGTACGATACCTTAACCTTGTGGTACGATACCTGAACCCCTTGGTACCAATTCCTTTAAACAAAATCACAATAATTATAGAAAATATTGAACCAATTTTAAAAACAAACGAAAAAATATTGTTATTATTATTGTTTTAAATGTTTACCTCACCTGTGAATCTCCGTCGGCCTCACCTGTGCAGCTCTCCTCCGGCCTCACCTGTGCAGCTCTCCGTCGGCCTCACCTGTGCAGCTCTCCGTCGGCCTCACCTGTGAGCTCTCCGTCGGCCTCACCTGTGCAGCTCTCCGTCGGCCCTGGTAGCCTCTCCACACACAACCTGAGGTACTCCCCTGGGATGGTCTTACCTGAAGAAAAAAGAGAAAGAATTTTTATAAATCCGCCTTCATGATTTACGAACGACTTGTCAATCCTGAATCAAAATACGTTCTCAGTTTATATATATAATTAAACCCACACACGCACATCTAGTCACACACACATACACACACACAGACACACACACACACACATACACAGACACACACACGCACATGACAGACAGACGGACAAGGTAAATAATTGAAGACATAAGACTCCTCCTTTCTCCCTCCTCCTCTCCTTCCTCCTCTCCTTCCTCCTCCTCTCCCTCCTCCTTCCTCCTCTTTCCTCCCTCCTCCTCCTCTCCTTCCTCCTCCCTCCCTCTCCTTCCTCCCACCATCCGGCCCCAAATAAGCCGGATTTTCTAACCACTCAACCCCACGTGCTAAATCAGGGTGAGACTGGGGGTTTACTTGGTCATATCGGGTTAGGTTAGGTTAGGTTAGGTTGGGTTGGGATTGGGTTAGGTTGGGATTGGGTTAGGTGAGCTAGGTTGGGTTGGGTTAGGTTGGGATGGGTTGGGTTGGGTGGGTTGGGTTGGGATAGGTTAGGTTGGGTTTAGATGGGTTGGGTTGGGTTAGGATGGGTTGGGATGCGTTGGGTTGGGTTGGGTTGGGTTGGGTTGGGTTTGGGTTGGGTTGGTTAGGTTGGGTTGGGATGGGTTGGGTTGGGTTAGGTTAGGATAGGTTAGGTTAGGGTGGGATGGGTTGGGTTAGGGTGGATTGGATGATGGGATGGGTTAGGATGGGATGGGATGGGTTAGGTTAGGGGGTTAGGTTAGGTTAGGATAGGATGGGTTAGGATGGGATAGGTTAGGTTAGGTTAGGTTGGATAGGATAGGATGGGTTAGGTTGGGGTGTGATTGGTTTTGGGTGTGTGTCCATATGTTATAATATATTAAGTGTCACGTATTCTGGGGGAGCGATCACCTGGACTATCTGTCTTGCACCTGACTGAACACCAGAGACATTACATGGTCTGGTGCATGGTCACCAGACACGTATATATGGTCACCGCGTATATGGTCACCAGAGACACGTACATGGTCACCAAAGACACGTACATGGTCACCAGAGACACGTACATGGTCACCAGAAAAACGTACATGGTCACCATAGACACGTACATGGTCACCAGAAAAACGTACATGGTCACCATAGACACGTACATGGTCACCAGAAACACGTACATGGTCGCTGGAGACTTACATGGTCAACCTAACCTAACCTAACAGTTAGTGAGATAAAAGAGACAGAGTGAGAGATAAAAGAGACAGAATGAGAGATAAAAGAGACAGAGAGATAAAAGAGACAGTGAGAGATAAAAAGAACAGTGAGAGATAAAAGAGACGAGTGAGAGAGATAAAAGAGACAGTGAGAGATAAAAGAGACAGTGAGAGATAAAAGAGACAGTGAGAGGATAAAAGAGACAGTGAGATAAAAAGGACAGTGAGAGATAAAGAGACAGTGAGATAAAAGAGACAGTGAGAGATAAAAGAGACAGTGAGAGATAAAAGAGCAGTGAGGATAAAGACAGTGAGAGATAAAAGAGACAGTGAGAGATAAAAGAGACAGTGAGAGATAAAAGAGAAAAGTGAGAGATAAAAGAGACAGTGAGAGATAAAAGAGACAGTGTGAGAGATAAAAGAGACAGTGAGAGATAAAAAGAGACAGTGTGAGAGATAAAAGAGACAGTGAGAGAGATAATAGAGACAGATAGAGACAGAGGTAGTGGTTCAATAATGACACACCAGGGGACTGTTTAGCTTGATACCCGCATTGGCGTGGTCCGATCTTGATGTACCCCACCCCCTGCTGACACTCTCCCTGCTGACACTGTACACCTCCTGACCTCTCCCCTACTGACACTACTTGTGACACTGTACACCTCCTGACACTCTCCCTGCTGACACTGTACACCCCCTGACACTGTACACCTCCTGACACTGTACCTCTGACACTGTACACCTCCTGACCTCTCCCCTGCTGACACTGTACACCCCTGACACTGTACACCTCCATACTGAGCACACCTCCTGACACTGTACACCTCCTGACACTCTCCCTGCTGACACTGTACACCCCCACTGTACCTCCTGACACTGTACACCTCCTGACACTGTACACCTCCTGACACTCCCTGCTGACACTGTACACCCCCTGACACTGTACACTGACACTGTCCACACTCTCCCTGCTGACACTGTACACCCCCTGACACTGTACACCTCTGACACTGTTTCCTGACACTGTACACCTCCTGACACTGTACACCTCCTGACACTGTACACCTCTGACACTCTCCCCCTGCTGACACTCCCTTGGCTGTACACCTCCTGACACTGTACACCTCCTGACACTGTACATCTCCTGACACTGTACACCTCCTAACACTCTCCCTGCTGACACTGTACACCCCCTGACCTCCCCTGTGACTCTGTATACCCCCTGACACTGTACACCTCCTGACACTATCCCCTGCTGACACTGTACACCCCCTGACACTGTTCACCTCCTGACACTCTCCCCTACCCTTTCTTCTGACACTCTTCGCCTCCTGACAATCTCCCTCCCTGCTGACACTGTTCACCTCCTGACACTCCTCCTGCTGACACTTCTACCTCCTTACACTCTCTCCTTCTCCTTGCTGACACTGTTCACCTGACACTCCCTCCCTGCTGACACTGTTCACCTCCTGACACTGTCCCTCCTCCCTGCTGACACCTGTTCACCTGACACTCTCCTCCCTGCTGACACTATTCACCTCCTGACACTCTCCTTCTCCTTGCTGACACTGTTCACCTGACCTCCTCCTCCTCTGGCTGTTACCTCCTGACTCTCCTCCTCCTTGCTGACACTGTTCACCTGACACTCCTCCCTCCCTGCTGACACTGTTCACCTCCTGACACTGTCCCTCCTCCCTGCTGACACTCTTCACACACACACACACACACACACACACACACACACACACACACACACACACACACACACACCAATGGTATAATCACATAGAAACTGAGTGAAACTTTACAACAGCCACAGTAGACCATCAACTTGTGGTCAATATGTATCAATAATTTCCTAATGTTTAGTATTCCTGTATAAACCTCACAGGTGTATAAATTGTATAAGTGTATAAATTATATAGGTGTGTATTGTATATTCTGATTTATAAGCTATATCTGTAATTAATTCTCCCCAGAAAGTTATACAATAGTGTTTTGAGGGAATGGCAATAAGTGGGTCAGATATATGTTGTAATTAAGAGGGACAGTGTTTTGGTTGTCTCGCAAGGTGCTCTGATGGGGAGATAGAGTGAGAGAGAGAAACTTTCATGAGCGAGTTATCAAGACACACACACATATATGTGTACATAAACACATAGTTATATACATGCATACACACACACACACACACACACACACAGGACAAGTACACGTACAGAAGGTGAAACACGGTGAGTAGGTTTGGTGCATTGCAGAGATAGGAACCACACACACACACACACACACACACACACAGACAGACACACACACACACACACACACACACACACACACACACACACACACACACACACACACACACACACACACACACACACACACACACACACATACACACACACACACACACATACACACACACATGTAAACACAGGTTGTGACGCAGTTAATGAGACAGTTATGTACACATTCTATGCTAACAACACAATTAGAGTTCTCATTCATAATTAGGTGTACGGGTTGAGAAACGCACACACTCACTCATAGGCATGTGTACACATTATAAATGCGCGGTTATGTGTACAAAACTATGACAATACCATAATAACTGTATATGTGCACACGCTTATGAGTAGCAGCTACAGGGGACACACACACACACACACACACACACACACACACACACACACACACACACACACACACACACACACACACACACACAGAGGCTAAGCGTAATTTGAACATTCTAACCTATACTGTATAATGAAACTAACCCGGCAGTAAATCCTCTCTCTCTCCTCCATGTCTTCATCATCCACTTTTTTCATTAACTGTTTTATGAAGCTTAAGTGCCACTTGAGACACTAGACATCTGCTAAGTGCCACCAGGCAGTCTTAAGTGCTTCAAAACAGTCCTCAAGTGCCACTAAACAATTTAAAATGCAAAAGTTTTACGTGCCACTAGACACATTTCTTAAGCGCCACTAGACACCTTAAAGCCACTAGAACCCCTTAGCGCCACTAGACACCACTTCATTGGTAATTAGACACCTTCTAACCGCCACTAGACACTTTAGCGCCACTAGACACCCTTTGCGTGCCACTAGACACCCCTTTAGCGCCACTGGATACCCTTTAACCGCCACTAGACACCCCTTAGCGCCACTAGACACCCCTTAACCGCCTCTTGACACCACTTAGCGTCACTAGACAGCCCCAGCGTTAAATCTATCCAACTCGGTGACAACTTGATGAATAATTCAGAACGCGGAGGAAGATGAGTCTAAGGTCGTCGATGCTTTACAGAGGATTACCTTCATGTTTTCTACTGAATTAGGCAGGAGGACGGGTCATGATGGTCGAGTGTAGAGTGACGGGTCATGATGGTCGGGTATGACGGTCATGATGCGAGTGTAGAGGACGGGTCATGATGGTCGAGTGTAGAGCATGTCATGATGGTCGGGTGTAGAGGACGGGTCATGATGGTCGAGTGTAGAGAGACGGGTCATGATGGTCGAGTGTAGAGGACGGGTCATGATGGTCGGGTGTAGAGGACGGGTCATGATGCGAGTGGAGTGACGGGTCATGATGGTCGAGTGTAGAGTGACGGGTCGTGATGGCCGAGTGTAGAGGACGGGCATGATGGCCGAGTGTAGAGGACGGGTCGATGGCCGAGTGTAGAGGACGGGTCAGATGGTCGAGTGTAGAGTGACGGGTCATGATGGTCGAGTGTAGAGTGACGGGTCATGATGGCCGAGTGTAGAGGACGGTCGTGATGGCCGGGGTGAGAGTGACGGGTCATGATGGTCGAGTGTAGAGGACGGGCCGCGATGGTCGGGTGTAGAGTGACGGGTCATGATGGTCGAGTGTAGAGGACGGGTCGTGATGGTCGGGTGTAGAGTGACGGGTCATGATGGTCGGTAGAGTGACGGTCATGATGGTCGAGTGTAGAGTGACGGGTCGATGGTCGGTGTAGAGTGACGGGTCATGATGGTCTGGTGAGAGGACGGGTCGTGATGGTCGGGTGTAGAGTGACGGGTCATGATTGAGTGTAGAGTGACGGATCATGATGGTCGAGTGTAGAGTGACGGGTCATGATGGTTGAGTGTAACACGAACTCTACGTGAGCGTATTAAGTGGTAAGTGACGAGAGGTGAACTTTGTACAGGTGTGAACTTGTGACGAGAGGTGAACTTTGTACAGGTGTGAACTTGTGATTTAGAATGTGAACTTTGTACAGGTGTGAACTTGTGACGAGAGGTGAACTTTTGTACAGGTGTGAACTTGTGACGAGAGGTGAACTTTGTACAGGTGTGAACTTGTGACGAGAGGTGAACTTTGTACAGGTGTGAACTTGTGACGAGAGGTGAACTTTGTACAGGTGAACTTGTGACGAGAATGTGAACTTTGTACAGGTGTGAACTTTTGACGAGAATGTGAACTTTGGTACAGGTGTGAACTTGTGACGAGAATGTGAACTTTGTACAGGTGTGAACTTGTGACGAGAATGAACTTTGTACAGGTGTGAACTTGTTACGAGAGGATAAACTTTGTACAGGTGTGAACTTGTGACGAGAATGTGAACTTTGTACCGGTGTGAACTTTGTTAAACGAATCCTCTGAACTTAGAACTTGAGGTTAATTAAATAAAGAGTTAAAAAAGATAAATGGTTCAATTTTGTGGACTAATTATTAAATAAGTAAACCATTGAAGAAAATATATATAAGTCTCTTAATATTAATGTTAATATTAAACTGTATATTTCAGTAAGTTAATGTCTGTGTAACTA
Source organism: Homarus americanus (assembly GCF_018991925.1). Classification (NCBI taxonomy): domain Eukaryota; kingdom Metazoa; phylum Arthropoda; class Malacostraca; order Decapoda; family Nephropidae; genus Homarus; species Homarus americanus. The sequence continues at coordinate 23,332 of NW_024748981.1, forward strand.
GACAATCCTTAACCTAACCTAACCTAACCCAACCTAACCGAACCCAACTTAACCGAACCCAACCTAACCGAACCCAACTTAACTGAACCCAACCTAACCTAACCCCAACTAACCGAACCCAACCGAACCCGGGATTTTAGAATGAATACTCTGGTTCGTTTCAGTCCGAGGTCAAACCCATCTCTGACGTCACTACTGAGAGAGAGAGAGAGAGAGAGAGAGAGAGAGAGAGAGAGGGGGGGGGATATTTTAATAGCCCAAATATTTCTTAAACTATGAAGAAAAATATTGTGAAATTGAGAGTAAAAAAGAATATTATAGGAAAAGTGTTGATAATTTCCTCGCCAATTTCCTGTTTCTCTCTCACACACACGCACACACACACACACACACACACACACACACACACACACACACACATACACTGCTCTCCACACACACACACACACACACACACACACACACACACATATACACTGTCTCTCTCACACACACGCACGCACACACACACACACACACACACACACACACACACACACACACACACACACCGTCTTTCACACACACACACACACATACACTGTTCTCTCTACACAGACATACATAAATGAGAGCACTAAAGAAATATTATTTAAGAGACACATGAAGACACGGCGACATATCCTCTCACTCTCTCTCTCTCTCTGCATACTGCCTGAAGGTGGTGTAGAAGTGAGAAGAAATAAAGCATTCCGTTACCCCTTCACCCCACGCAACCCAACCCAACCCCACCCCAACCCCACCCCACCCCAACCCCACCCCACCCCACTCACCCCAACCGGACTCCACACCCCACCCCACCCCACCCCAAAACACGAAACAGTTTAAGTAAGAAGTGGAAGAAGAGGTGGGTCTTAGGGCTGCTAGAGTACAGAGGTGGTGAAGAATGGTGGTAAGTATCTGAACACCTGTATACCAAAAAAAATTCTGGAACCTTGACTACACACACACACACACACACACACACACACACACACACACACACACACACACACACACACACACACACACGTTATACCCACATAACTATAGCCTCAGGATTCACACAAGTCTTGCACTAAATCAAAAACTGTCTATAAAAGTTTGACATAAATCCCAGCTCTCCCACCAAGGTCTAGATATAACATTTATGTGTATTATTTGGGTTCTTGTGGGGGGGTGTGGGGTGTGTGTGTGTAAAAACAGGTAAAATATAACTAATTAATCTTGATTATCTGGATTAAATGTATTGGTCAGTTTCATAAGCGCTTGGATCCTTTATACTGGGTTTTAAACACCGAGAGCTCAGAGAAACTTCCTCTGATCCTACACACACACACATCACTGGTGGTCACCTCGATAACATACTCACTTCTCGGCTCTAAGAATTTACTCAATATTTGTCAACTAACTGACCCTACACGCCGTTCACCCACCAACACCTCAATTATACCTGAATGGAGCAATACGTAACTGAAACGAAGCAATTGA
>NW_024748982.1:0-23466 GCF_018991925.1 Homarus americanus
GGGACTTTGTTATACTCGATTAGGGGACTTTGTTATACTCGATGTGGGGGTTTTGATATACTCCATCCGGGGACTTTGTTATACTCGACCAGGGGACTTTGTTATACCTGATGAGTAGGCTTTGTTATACTCGATCAGGGGACTTTGTAAGACTCGACCAGGGTCCTTTCTTATGCTCTACCAGTGGCCTTTGTTATACTCGATCAGGGGGCTTTGTTATATTCGATTAGGGGACTTTGTTATACTCGATGAGGGGCATTTGTTATACTCAATCAAGTGCCTTTGCTATACTCGATCACGGGATTTTGTTATACTAGATCAAGGGACTTTGTTATACTCGAAAAGGGGCATTTGTTATACTCTACCATGCGCCTTTGTTATGCTCGATGAGAGGACTTTGTTATACTCGATCCGGGGACTTTGTTTTCCTCGATCAGGGGGCTTTGTTATACTCGATCAGGGGACTTTGTTATACTCGACCAGGGGACTTTGTTATACTTGCTCAAGGGCCTTTGTTATACTCGATTAGAAGACATTACTGTACTCGACCAGGGAACTTTGTTATACACGATCAGGGAATATGTTATACTCGATCAGGATATGTGTTATACTCGATGAGGGGTCTTTGTTATACTCAATGAAGGGACTTTGTTATACTCGATCAGGGGGCTCTGTTTTCCTCGATTAGGGGACTTTGTTATACTCCATCAGGGTCTTTGTTATTCTCCACTAGGGGCCTTTGTTATACTCCATCAGGGTCTTTGTTATACTCCATTAGGGGCCTTTGTTATACTCAAACAGGGGAATTTGTTTTACTCGATCAGGGGACTTTGTTATACTTGATCAGGGGACTTTGTATTATTCGATCACGGGGGCTTTGATATGCTCGACCAGGGGCCATTGTTATGCTCGATAACGGGACTTTGTTATACTCGATCTGGAGGCTTTGTTATACTCAACCGGGGGCCTTTGTTATACTCGATGAGGGGCCTTGTTTATACTCGACCAGGGGACTTTGTTATACTCGATCAAGGGAATTTGTTATACTCGACCAGGGGACTTTGTTATACTCGATAAGGGGACTTTGTTATACTCGGTCAGGGGACTTTGTTATACTCGATTAGGGGTCTTTGTTATACTCGATCAAGGGCCTTTGTCATACTCGATCAGAGGACTTTGTTAGACTCGATGAAGGGGTCTTTGTTATTGTCGATGAGGGGCCTTTTTTATACTCAATCATGCTCGATAACTGGACTTTGTTATACTCGATCTAAAGGCTTTGTTATACTCAACCGGGGGCCTTTGTTATACTCGATGAGGGGCCTTTGTTATACTCAACCAGGGGATTTTGTTATACTCGATCAGGGGAATTTTTTATACTCGACCAGGGGACTTCGCTATACTCGATGAGGGGAATTTGTTATACTCGACCAGGGGACTTTGTTATACGCAATCAGGGGACTTTGTTATACTCGACCAGGGGACTTTGATTTACTCGATCAGGGGACTTTTTATATTCGATCAGGGGACTTTGTTATACTCAATCAGGTGCCTTTATTATACTCGATCAAGGGCCTTTGTTATACTCGATCAGGGGACTTTGTTATACTCGATCAGAGGACTTTGTTATACTCGATCAGGGGCTTTGTTATACTCGATCAGGGGACATTACTGTTTACTAGACCAGGGAACTTTGTTATACACGATCAGGTGATATGTTATACTCGATCAGGGGATGTGTTATACTCGATCAGGGGACTTTGTTATACTCGATCAAGAGGCTTTGTTATACTCAACCGGGTTCCTTTGTTATCCTCGATCAGGGGCTTTTGTTATACTTGATCAGGGTACATTGTTATACTGGATGAGGGGTCTTTGTTATACTCGATCAGGGGACATTACTATACTAGACTAGGGAACTTTGTTATACACAATCAGGTGATATGTTATACTCGATCAGGGGATTTTGTTATACTAGATGAGGGGAATTTGTTATACTCGATCAGGGGGCTTTGCTATACTCGACCAGGGTCTTTTGTTATGCTCGATCAGAGGAATTTGTTATACTAGATCAGGGGACTTTGTTATACTCGATCAGGGGCCTTTATTATATTCGACCAGGGGACTTTGTTATACTCGATTAGGGGATTTTGTTATACTCGATGAGGGGCTTTGATATACCCGATCAAGGGGCTTTGTTATATTCGATTAGGGGACTTTGTTATACTCGAAAAGGGGCATTTGTTATACTTGATCAAGGGCCTTTGCTATACTCGATCAGGGGATTTTGTTATACTAGATCAGGGGACTTTGTTATACTCGATTAGGCGACTTTGTTATACTCGATGAGGGGACTTTGTCATACTCGATCAGGGGGCTTTGTTTTCCTCGATAAGGGGACTTTGGTATACTCCATCATTCTCTTTGTTATACTTCGATCAGGGGACTTTGTTATACTCGATCAGAGGACTTTGTCGTACTTGATCAGGGGACTTTGTTATACTCGATGAGGGGTCTTCGTTATACTCGATCAGGGGATATGTTATACTTGATCAGGGGGTGTGTTATACTCAACCGGGGGCGTTTGTTATACTCGATCATGGGCCTTTGTTATACTCGATGAGGTGACTTTGTTATACTCGACCATGGGACTTTGTTATACTCGATTAGGGGACTTTGATATACTCGAACAGGGGTCTTTATTATACTCAATCAACGGCCATTGTTATACTCGATCAGGGGACTTTGTTATACTCGACGAGGGGACTTTATTATACTCGATCAAATTGCGTTAAACTAACTTCAAATGGCGTTAAACTAACTTTAAATAGCGTTCAACTTACTTTAAATTGCATTCAACTAACTATAAATGGAGTTACACTAACTTTAAATGGCATTGAACGAACTTTAAATGGCTTTAAACTAACTTCAAATGGCATTAAACTAACTTCAAATGGCGTTAAACTAACTTCAACTGGTGTTAAACTAACTTCAAAAGGAGTTAAACTAACTTCAAATGACGTTAAACTACTTCAAACGGCGTTAAACTAACTTCAAATGGCATTAAACTAACTTCAAATGGCGTTAAACTAACTTCAAATGGCGCTAAACTAACTTTAAATGCCATTAAACTAACTTCAAATGATGTTAAACTAACTACAAAAGGTGTTAAACTAACTTTAAATGGCATTAAACTAACTTGAAATGGCGCTAAACTAACTTTAAATTGGCGTTTAACGTGCTTCAAATGGCAGTAAACTTTCTTCAAATGGCGTTAAACTGACTTCAAATGGCGTTAAACTAACTTTAAATGACGTTAAATTAACTTTAAATGACATTAAACTAAATTTAAATAGCATTAAACTAACTTCATATGGCTTTAAACTAACTTCAAATGTCGTTAAACTAACTTTAAATGGCGTGAAACTAACTGCAAATGACCTTAAACTAACTTCAAATGGCGTTAAACTAACTTCATATGGCGTTACACTAACTTCAACTGGCGTTAAACTAGCTTCAAAAGGCGTTAAACTAACTTCAAATGACGTTAAACTAACTTCAAATGGCGTTCAACTAACCTCAAATGGCATTAAACTAACTTCAAATATCGTTAAACTAAATTCAAATGGCGCTAAAGTAACTTTAAATGGCATTAAATTAACTTGAAATGGCATTAAACTAACTTCAAATAGTGTTAAACTAACTTCAAAAGGTGTTAAACTAACTTTAAATTGCATTAAACTAACTTGAACAGGCGTTAAGCTAACTATAAATGGCGTTAAACGTGCTTCAAATGGCAGTAAACGTTCTTCAAATAGCGTTAACTAACTTCAAATAGTGTTAAACTAACTTCAAATGGCGTTAAACTAACTTCATTTGGCATTAAACAGATTTTAAATGAAGTGAAACTAACTTTATATGGCGTTAAACGTGCTTCATATGGCAGTAAACGTTCTTCAAATGGCGTTAAACTAACTCTAGATAGCGTTAAACTAACTCTAGATAGCGTTCAAATTACTTTAAATAGCATTCAACTAACTATATATGGCGTTGAACTAACTTTAAATGCCATTGAACGAACTTCAAATTGCGTTAAACTAACTTCAAATGGCATTAAATTAACTTCAAATGGCGTTAAACTAACCTCAAATGACGTTAAACTAACTTCAAATGGCGTTAAACTAACTTCAAATGGCGTTAAACTAACTTCAAATGGCGCTAAACTATCTTTAAATGGCATTAACCTAACTTGAAATGACATAAACCTAACTTTAAATGGCGATAAACTAACTTTAAATGGCATTAAACTAACTTCAAATGGTGTAAAACTAACTTCAAAAGGTGTTAAACTAACTTTAAATGGCATTAAACTAACTTTAAATGGCATTTAACGTGCTTCAAATGTCAGTAAACTTTCTTCAAATTGTGTTAAACTAACTTCAAATGGCGCTAAACTAACTTTAAATGACGTTAAATTAACTTTAAATTCGTTAAACTAAATTTAAATGGCATTAAACTAACTTCAAATGGCTTTAAACTAACTTCACATATCGTTAAACTAACTTTAAATGGCGTTAAACTAACTGCAAATGACTTTAAACTAACTTCAAATGGCGTTAAACTAACTTTTAATGGCGTTAAACTAAGTGCAAATGACGTTAAACTAACTTCAAATGGCGTTAAACTAACTTGAAAAGACGTATAACTAACTTTAAATGGTGTTAAACTAACTTCAAAAGGTGTTAAACTAACTTTAAATGGCATTAAACTAACTTGAAATGGCGTTAAACTAACTTTAAATTGCGTTCAACTAACATAAATAGCGTTCAACTAACTTTAAATGGCATTAAATAAACTTTAAAGGCATTAAACTAACTTCCAATGGTGTTCACCTAACTTTAAATGGCGTTCAACTTACTTTAAATGGCATTGACAAAACTTTAAATGGAGTTAATCTAACTTAAATGGCGTTAAACTAACTTGAAATGACAAAAAACTAACTTTAAATGGCATTAAACTAACTTTAAATGGCATTAAACTAACTTCAAATGGTGTTAAAGTAATTTCAAATGGCGTTAAACTAACTTCATTTGGCATTAAACAGATTTTAAATGAAGTGAAACTAACTTTATATGGCGTTAAACGTGCTTCATATGGCAATAAACGTTCTTCATATGGCGTTAAACTAACTCTAGATAGCGTTCAACTTACTTTAAATAGCATTCAACTAACTATATATGGCGTTAAACTAACTTTAAATGGCGTTAAACTAACTTCAAATGGCATTAAACTAACTTCAAATGGCGTTAAACTAACTTCAAATGGCGCTAAACTATCTTTAAATGGCATTAACCTAACTTGAAATGACGTAAACCTAACTTTAAATGGCGTTAAACTAACTTTAAATGGCATTAAACTAACTTCAAATGGTGTAAACTAACTTCAAAAGGTGTTAAAGTAACTTTAAATTGCATTAAACTAACTTTAAATGGCGTTTAATGTGCATCAAATGGCAGTAAACGTTCTTCAAATTGCCTGAAACTAACTTCAAATGGCTTTAAAGTAACTTCACATGTCGTTAAACTAACTTTAAATGGCGTTAAACTAACTGCAAATGACGTTAAACTAACTTCAAATGGCGTTAAACTAACTTGAAATGACGTATAACTAACTTCAAATGGCGTTAAACTAACTTCAAATGGCGTTAAACTAACTTTAAATGACGTTAAATTAACTTTAAATGGCGTTAAACTGAATTTAAATGGCATTAAACTAACTTCAAATGGCTTTAAACTAACTTCACATGTCGTTAAACTAACTTTAAATGGCGTTAAACTAACGGCAAATGACGTTAAACTAACTTCAAATGGCGTTAAACTAACTTTAAATGGCATTAAACTAACTTCAAATGGTGTTAAACTAACTTCAAAAGGTGTTAAACTAACTTTAAATGGCATTAAACTAACTTGAAATGGCGTTAAACTAACTGTAAATGGCATTAAACGTGCTTCAAATGGCAGTAAACAAACTTCAAATAGCGTGAAACAAACGTTAAATAGCGTTAAATGCGTTTCAAATTTCGTTAAACTAAGTTCATATGGCATTAAACTAACTTCAAATGGTGTTAAGCTAACTTTAAATGGCGTTAAACTAACTGCAAATGACGTTAAACTAACTTCAACTGGCGTTAAACTAACTTCAAATGGCATTAAACTAACTTCAAATGGCGTTAAACTAACTTTAAATTGCGTTCAACTAACATTAAATAGCGTTCAACTAACTTTAAATGGCATTAAATAAACTTTATAGGCATTAAACTAACTTCCAATGGTGTTCACCTAACTTTAAATGGCGTTCAACTTACTTTAAATGGCATTGAACAAACTTTAAATGGAGTTAAACTAACTTAAATGGCGTTAAACTAACTTGAAATGACAAAAAACTAACTTTAAATGGCATTAAACTAACTTTAAATGGCATTAAACTAACTTCAAATGGTGTTAAACTAACTTCAAATGGCGTTAAACTAATTTCATTTGGCATTAAACAGATTTTAAATGAAGTGAAACTAACTTTATATGGCGTTAAACGTGCTTCATATGGCAGTAAACGTTCTTCAAATGGCGTTAAACTAACTCTAGATAGCGTTCAACTTACTTTAAATAGCATTCAACTAACTATATATGGCGTTAAACTAACTTTAAATGGCATTGAACGAACTTCAAATGGCGTTAATCTAACTTCAAATGATGTTAAACTAACTTCAAATGGCATTAAACTAACTTCAAATGGCGTTAAACTAACTTCAAATGACTATGAACTAACTTCAAATGGCGTTAAACTAACTTAAAATGGCATTAAACTAACTTCAAATGACGTATAACTAACTTCAAATGGCGTTAAACTAACTTCAAATGGCGTTAAACTAACTTTAAATGACGTTAAATTAACTTTAAATGGCGTTAAACTGAATTTAAATGGCATTAAACTAACTTCAAATGGCTTTAAACTAACTTCACATGTCGTTAAACTAACTTTAAATGGCGTTAAACTAACGGCAAATGACGTTAAACTAACTTCAAATGGCGTTAAACTAACTTTAAATGGCATTAAACTAACTTCAAATGGTGTTAAACTAACTTCAAAAGGTGTTAAACTAACTTTAAATGGCATTAAACTAACTTGAAATGGCGTTAAACTAACTGTAAATGGCATTAAACGTGCTTCAAATGGCAGTAAACAAACTTCAAATAGCGTGAAACAAACGTTAAATAGCGTTAAATGCGTTTCAAATTTCGTTAAACTAAGTTCATATGGCATTAAACTAACTTCAAATGGTGTTAAGCTAACTTTAAATGGCGTTAAACTAACTGCAAATGACGTTAAACTAACTTCAACTGGCGTTAAACTAACTTCAAATGGCATTAAACTAACTTCAAATGGCGTTAAACTAACTTTAAATTGCGTTCAACTAACATTAAATAGCGTTCAACTAACTTTAAATGGCATTAAATAAACTTTATAGGCATTAAACTAACTTCCAATGGTGTTCACCTAACTTTAAATGGCGTTCAACTTACTTTAAATGGCATTGAACAAACTTTAAATGGAGTTAAACTAACTTAAATGGCGTTAAACTAACTTGAAATGACAAAAAACTAACTTTAAATGGCATTAAACTAACTTTAAATGGCATTAAACTAACTTCAAATGGTGTTAAACTAACTTCAAATGGCGTTAAACTAATTTCATTTGGCATTAAACAGATTTTAAATGAAGTGAAACTAACTTTATATGGCGTTAAACGTGCTTCATATGGCAGTAAACGTTCTTCAAATGGCGTTAAACTAACTCTAGATAGCGTTCAACTTACTTTAAATAGCATTCAACTAACTATATATGGCGTTAAACTAACTTTAAATGGCATTGAACGAACTTCAAATGGCGTTAAACTAACTTCAAATGATGTTAAACTAACTTCAAATGGCATTAAACTAACTTCAAATGGCGTTAAACTAACTTCAAATGACTATGAACTAACTTCAAATGGCGTTAAACTAACTTCAAATGGCATTAAACTAACTTCAAATGGCGTTAAACTAACTTCAAATGGCGCTAAACTATCTTTAAATGGCATTAACCTAACTTGAAATGACGTAAACCTAACTTTAAATGGCGTTAAACTAACTTTAAATGGCATTAAACTAACTTCAAATGGTGTAAAACTAACTTCAAAAGGTGCTACACTAACTTTAAATGGCATTAAACTAACTTTAAATGGCGTTTAATGTGCATCAAATGGCAGTAAACGTTCTTCAAATTGCGTTAAACTTACTTCAAATGGCGTTAAAGTAACTTTAAATGACGTTAAATTAACTTTAAATGGCGTTAAACTGAATTTAAATGGCATTAAACTAACTTCAAATGGCTTTAAACTAACTTCACATGTCGTTAAACTAACTTTAAATGGCGTTAAACTAACCGCAAATGACGTTAAACTAACTTCAAATGGCGTTAAACTAACTTGAAATGACGTATAACTAACTTAAAATGGCGTTAAACTAACTTAAATGGCATTAAACTAACTTCGAATGGTGTTAAACTAACTTCAAAAGGCGTTAAACTAACTTTAAATTGCATTAAACTAACTTGAAAAGGCGTTAAGCTAACTATAAATGGCATTAAACGTGCTTCAAATGGCAGTAAACGTTCTTCAAATAGCATTAACTAACTTCAAATGGCGTTAAACTAACTTTAATTGGCGTTAAACGAACTTTAAATGGCGTTAGAGAAACTTTAAATGGCGTGAAACAAACTTTAAATGGCGTTAAATGCACTTTAAATGGAGTAAAAATAACTTTAAATGGTGTTAAACTAACTTCAAATGGCGCTAAACTAACTTCAAATGGCGTTATACTTACCTGAAAAGGCGTTAAACTAACTATAAATTGCGTTAAACGTGCTTCAAATCGCAGTAAACGTTATTCAAATGGCATTAAACTAACTTTAAATCACGTTAAATTAACTTTAAATGTCGTTAAACTAACTTTAAATGGCGCTAAACTAACTTTAAATGGCGTTAGAGAAACTTTCAATGGCGTGAAACAAACTTTAAATGGCGATAAATGCGCTTTAAATGGAGTAAAAATAACTTTATATGGTGTTAAACTAACTTCAAATGACGTTAAACTAACTTCAAATGGCGTTATACTAACTTTAAATGGGGCTCGACCAGGGGACTTTGTTATACTCGATCAGGGGACATTACTATACACGACCAGGGAACTTTGTTATACACGATCAGGGGATATGTTATACTCTATCAGGGGATGTGTTATACTCGATTAGGGGACTTTGTTATACTCGATGAGGAGGCTTTGTTACACTCAACCGGGGACCTTTGTTTTACTCGATCAGGGGCCTTTGTTATACTCGATCAAGGGACTTTGTTATAATCGATCAGGGGACTTTGGTATACTCGATCAGGGGGCTTTCTTTTCCTCGTTCAGGGGACTTTGTTATACTCCATCAGGGTCATTGTTATACTCGTTCAGGGGCCTTTGTTATACTCGACCAGGGGACTTTGTTATACTCGATCAGGGGTCTTTGTTATACTTGAAAGGGGACTTTGTAATATTCGATCAGGGGGGCTTTGTTATACTCGATCAGGGGACTTTGTTATCCTCGACCAGGGGAATTTGTTATACTCGATCAGGGGGCTTTGATATACTCGATGAGGGGACTTTGTTTTACTCGATAAGGGGACTTTTTTATACTCGATGATTGGGGTTTGTTATACTCGATCAGGGGACTTTGTTATACTCGACTAGGGTCCTTTGTTATGGTCGACCAGTGGCCTTTGTTATAATCGATTAGGGGGCTTTGTTATATTCGATTAGGTGACTTTGTTATACTCGATGAGGGGCATTTGTTATACTCGATCAAGGGCCTTTGCTATACTCGATCAGAGTATAACAAAAGCCCCTTATATAGTATAACAAAGGCACCTGATCGAGTATAACAAAGGCCCCTCATCGAGTATAACAAAGTCACCTAATCGAATATAACAAAGCCCCCTGATCGATTATAACATATCCTCTGATCGAGTATAAAATGTCCCCTGATCGTATATAATAAAGTTCCCTGGTCGAGTATATTAATGTCCCATGATCGAATATAACAAAGCCTCCTCATCAAGTATAACAAAGTCCCCTGGTCGATTATAACAAAGTCCCCTGATCGAGTAAACAAAGTCCTCTGATCGAGTATAACAAAGTCCCCTGGTCGAGTATAACAAAGTCTCATGATCGAGTATAACAAAGGCCCCAGTTTAACAAAGGACCCCGGTTGATATAACAAAGTCCCCTGATCGAGTATAACAAAGTCCCATGATCGAGTATAACAAAGTCCCATGATCGAGCATAACAAAGACCCCTGGTCGAGTATAACAAAGTCACCTGATCGAGTATAACAAAGTCCCCTGGTTGAGTATAACAAAGCCCCCTGATCGAGTATAACAAAGTCCTCTGATCGAGTATAACAAATTCTCCTGATCGAGTATAACAAAGGCAACGGGTTGAGTATAACAAAGCCTCCTGACTGAGTATAACAAAGTCCCCTGATCGAGTATAACACATCCCCTGATCGAGTATAACATATCCCCTGATCGTGTATAACAAAGCTACCTGGTCGAGAATAGTAATGTTCCCTGATCGAGTAAAACAAAGGCCCCCTCATCCAGTATATCAATGTCCCCTTATCGAGCATAACAAAGGCCCTTGGTCGAGTATAACAAAGCCCCCTCATCGAATATTACAAAGTCCCCAAATCAGGTATAACAAAGTTCCATGATCGAGTATAACAAAGTCCCCTGGTCGAGGAAAAGAAAGCCCCCTGATCGAGTAAAACAAGTCCCCTGATTGAGTATAACAAAGTCCCCTGGTTGACCATAACAAAGGCCCCTGGTAGAGTATTACAAAGTCCCCTGATCGAGAATAACAAAGTCCCTTGATCGAGTATAACAAAAGCCCCTAATCCAGTATAACAAAGGCCCCTGATCGAGTATAACAAATTCCCCTGATCGAGTATAACAAATTCCCCTTATCAAGTATAACAAAGTCCCCTGGTCGAGCACAACAAAGCACCCTGGTCGAGTATAACAAAGCCCCCTGATCGAGTATAACAAGTCCCCTGATCGAGTATATCAAAACCCCCTGGTCGAGCATAATAAAGGCCCTGATCGAGTATAACAAGGTCTCATGATCGAGTATAACAAATTCCCCTGGTTCGAGTATAACAAAGGCCACTGGTCGAGCATAACAAAGCACCCTGGTCGAGAATAACAAAGACCCCTAATCGAGTATAACAAAGAGCCCTGATCGCGTATAACCAGGTCTCATGATCGAGTATAACAAATTCTCCTGGTTCGAGTATAGCAAAAGCCACTGATATTGTATAACAAAGGCCCCTGATCGAGTATAACAAAGGCCCCTGGTCGAGTATATCAAAGCCCCCTGATCATGAATATCAAAATCCCCTGGTCGAGCATAATAAAGGCCCTGATCGAGTATAACAAGGTCTCATGATCGAGTATAACAAATTCCCCTGGTTTGAGTATAACAAAAGCCCCTGATAGAGTATAACAAAGGCTCCTGATCGAGTATAACAAAGTCCCCTGATCGAGCATAACAAAGGCCCCTCATCGAGTATAACAAAGCCCACTGATCGAGTACATCAAAGTCCCCTGATCGAGTATAACAAAGGCCCCTAATCGAGTCTAACAAAGTCCCCTGATCGAGCATAGCAAAGGCCCTTGATCGAGTATAACAAATGCCCCTCATCGAGTATAACAAAGTCCCCTAATCGAATATAACAAAGCCCTTTGATCGAGTATAACAAAGGCCACTGGTCGAGCATAACAAAGGACCCTGGTCGAGTATAACAAAGTCCCATGATCGAGTATGACAAAGTCCAATCATCGAGTATAACAAATACCCTGATCGAGTATAACAAAGTCCCCTCATCGAGTATATCAAAGCCCCCTGATCGAGAATAACAAAGTCCCCTGATCGAGTATAACAAAGTCCACTGGTCGAGTGTAACAAAGGCCCCTGATCGAGTATAACAAATTCCCCTGATCGAGTATAACAAATTCCCCTTATCTAGTATAACAAAGTCCCCTGGTCGAGCACAACAAAGCACCCTGGTCGAGTATAACAAAGCCCCCTCATCGAGTATATCAAAGCCCCCTGATCGAGAATAACAAAGTCCCCTGATCGAGTACAACAAAGTCCATTGGTCGAGTATAACAAAGGCCACTGGTCGAGCATAACAAAGCACCCAGGTCGAGTATAACAAAGACCCCTAATCGAGTATAACAAAGAGCCCTGATCGCGTATAACCAGGTCTCATGATCGAGTATAACAAATTCTCCTGGTTCGAGTATAGCAAAAGCCACTGATATAGTATAACAAAGGCCCCTGATCGAGTATAACAAAGGCCCCTGGTCGAGTATATCAAAGCCCACTGATCGTGTATATCAAAGTCCCCTGATCGTGTATAACAAAGGCCCCTAATAGAGTCTAACAAAGTCCCCTAATCGTGTATAGCAAAGGCCCTTGATTGAGTATACCAAATGCCCCTCATCGAGGATAACAAAGTCCCCTAATCGAATATAACAAAGCCCCCTGATCGAGTATAACAAAGGCTACTGGTCGAGCATAACAAAGCACCCTGGTTGAGTATAACAAAGTCCTCTAATCGAGTTTAACAAAGTTCAATAATCGAGTATAACAAAGTCCCCTGATCGAGTATAACAAATCCCCTGATCGAGTATATCAAAGCCCCCTCATCAATTATAACAAGTCCCTTATCGGTATAAAGTCCCCTTCGAGTATAACAAGGCCCTCATCGAGTATAACAAAGTCCCCTGATCGAGTATAACAAAGTCCCTGGTCTAGTTATAAGCAAATTCCCTGATCGAGTATATAAGGCCCCTGATCCAGGTATAACAAAGTCCCCTTATCGAGCATAGCAAAGGCCCCTGAAATTAGGAGTATAACAAAGTCCCCTGGTCGAGAATAACAAAGGCCCCTGATGGAGTATAACAAAGACCCTGATGGAGTATAACAAAGTCCCCTGGTCGATATAAACAAAGCCCCCTGATCGAGTACAAGAAAGTCCCCTGATCGAGAATAACAAAGTCCCTTGATCGAGTATAACAAAAGCCCCTAATCCAGTACAGCAAAGGCCCCTGATCGAGTATAACAAATTCCCCTGATCGAGTATAACAAATTCCCCTTATCGAGTATAACAAAGCACCCTGGTCGAGTATAACAAAGTCCCCTGATCGAGTATAACAAAGTCCCTTGATCGAGTATATCAAAACCCCCTGTTCGAGCATAATAAAGGCCCTGATCGAGTATAACAAGGTCTCATGATCGAGTATAACAAATTCCCCTGGTTCGAGTATAACAAAAGCCCCTGATAGAGTATAACAAAGGCTCCTGATCGAGTATAACAAAGTCCCCTGATCGAGCATAACAAAGGCCCCTAATCGAGTATAACAAAGCCCACTGATCGAGTATATCAAAGTCCCTTGATCGAGTATAACAAAGGCCCCTAATCGAGTCTAACAAAGTCCCCTGATCGAGTATAGCAAAGGCCCTTGATCGAGTATAACAAATGCCCCTCATCGAGTATAACAAAGTCCCCTAATCGAATATAACAAAGCCCTTTGATCGAGTATAACAAAGGCCACTGGTCGAGCATAACAAAGGACCCTGGTCGAGTATAACAAAGTCCCATGATCGAGTATGACAAAGTCCAATCATCGAGTATAACAAATACCCTGATCGAGTATAACAAAGTCCCCTCATCGAGTATATCAAAGCCCCCTGATCGAGAATAACAAAGTCCCCTGATCGAGTATAACAAAGTCCACTGGTCGAGTGTAACAAAGGCCCCTGATCGAGTATAACAAATTCCCCTGACCGAGTATAACAAATTCCCCTTATCGAGTATAACAAAGTCCCCTGGTCGAGCACAACAAAGCACCCTGGTCGAGTATAATAAAGCCCCCTCATCGAGTATATCAAAGCCCCCTGATCGAGAATAACAAAGTCCCCTGATCGAGAATAACAAAGTCCCCTGGTCGAGCACAACAAAGCACCCTGGTCGAGTATAACAAAGCCCCCTGATCGAGTATAACAAAGTCCCCTGATCGAGTATATCAAAACCCCCTGGTCGAGCGTAATAAAGGCCCTGATCGATTATAACAAGGTCTCATGATCGAGTATTACAAATTCCCCTGGTTCGAGTATAACAAAGGCCACTGGTCGAGCATAACAATGCACCCTGGTCGAGTATAACAAAGACCCCTAATCGAGTATAACAAAGAGCCCTGATCGCGTATAACAAGGTCTCATGTCGAGTATAACAAATTCTCCTGGTTCGAGTATAATAAAAGCCACTGATATAGTATAACAAAGGCCCCTGATCGAGTATAACAAAGGCCCCTGGTCGAGTATATCAAAGCCCACTGATCGTGTATGTCAAAGTCCCCTGATCGAGTATAACAAAGGCCCCTAATCGAGTCTAACAAAGTCCCCTGATCGTGTATAGCAAAGGCCCTTGATCGAGTATAACAAATGCCCCTCATCGAGGATAACAAAGTCCCCTAATCGAATATAACAAAGACCACCTGATCGAGTATAACAAAGGCCACTAGTCGAGCATAACAAAGGACCCTGGTTGAGTATAACAAAGTCCTCTGATCGCGTTTAACAAAGTTCAATCATCGAATATAACAAAGTCCCCTAATCGAGTATAACAAAGTCCCCTGATCGAGTATATCAAAGCCCCCTCATCGAGTATAACAAAATCCCCTTATCGAGAATAGCAAAGTCCCCTGGTCGAGTATAACAAAGGCCCCTGATCGAGTATAATAAAGTCCCCTGATCGAGTATAACAAAGTCCCTGAGGTAAAGGTATAACAAAGTCCCTGATCGAGTATAACAATGGCCCCTGATCGGTATAACAAGTCCCCTTATCCGGGCATAACAAAGGCCCTGGTCGAGTATAAACGAAAACCCCCTGATCGAATATTACAAAGCCCCTGATCCAAGTAAAACAATGTCCTGATGGGAGTATAACAAAAGTCCTGGTCGAGAATAACAAAAGGCCCTGATGGAGTATAACAAAGACCCTGATGGAGTATAACAAAGTCCCCTGGTCGATATAAACAAAGCCCCCTGATCGAGTATAAGAAAGTCCCCTGATCGAGAATAACAAAGTCCCTTGATCGAGTATAACAAAAGCCCAT
Organism: Homarus americanus; assembly: GCF_018991925.1. NCBI lineage: Eukaryota > Metazoa > Arthropoda > Malacostraca > Decapoda > Nephropidae > Homarus > Homarus americanus. The sequence goes on from NW_024748982.1 coordinate 15,323, forward strand.
AATCCAGTACAGCAAAGGCCCCTGATCGAGTATAACAAATTCCCCTGATCGAGTATAACAAATTCCCCTTATCGAGTTTAACAAAGCACCCTGGTCGAGTATAACAAAGCCCCCTGATCGAGTATAACAAAGTCCCTTGATCGAGTATATCAAAACCCCCTGGTCGAGCATAATAAAGGCCCTGATCGAGTATAACAGGTCTCTCATGATCGAGTATAACAAATTCCCCTGGTTCGAGTATAACAAAAGCCCCTGATAGAGTATAACAAAGGCTCCTCATCGAGTATAACAAAGTCCCCTGATCGAGCATAACAAAGGCCCTTGATCGAGTATAACAAAGTCCCCTGATCGAGTATATCAAAGTCCCCTGATCGAGTATAACAAAGGCCCCTAATCGAGTCTAACAAAGTCCCCTGATCGAGTATAGCAAAGGCCCTTGATCGAGTATAACAAAGGCCCCTCATCGAGTATAACAAAGTCCCCTAATCGAATGCAACAAAGCCCTTTGATCGAGTATAACAAAGGCCACTGGTCGAGCATAACAAAGGACCCTGGTCGAGTATAACAAAGTCCCCTGATCGAGTATAACAAAGTCCAATTATCGAATATAACAAATACCCTGATCGAGTATAACAAAGTCCCCTAATCGAGTATATCAAAGCCCCCTGTTCGAGAATAACAAAGTCCCCTGATCGAGTATAACAAAGTCCACTGGTCGAGTGTAACAAAGGCCCCTGATCGAGTATAACAAATTCCCCTGATCGAGTATAACAAATTCCCCTTATCGAGTATAACAAAGTCCCCTGGTCGAGCAAAACAAAGCACCCTGGTCGAGTATAACAAAGCCCCCCTGATCGAATATTACAAAGCCCCCTGATCAAATATAACAAAGTCCCCTGATCGAGTATAACAATGTCCCCTGGTCGAGAATAACAAAGGCCCCTGATGGAGTATAACAAAGACCCTGATGGAGTATAACAAAGTCCCCTGGTCGATATAAGCAAAGCCCCCTGATCGAGTATAAGAAAGTCCCCTGATCGAGAATAACAACGTCCCTTGATCGAGTATAACAAAAGCCCCTAATCCAGTATAACAAAGGCCCCTGATCGAATATAACAAATTCCCCTGATCAAGTATAACAAATTCCCCTTATCGAGTATAACAAAGTCCCCTGGTCGAGCACAATAAAGCACCCTGGTCGAGTATAACAAAGCCCCCTGATCGAGTATAACAAAGTCCCCTCATCGAGTATATCAAAACCCCCTGGTCGAGCATAATGAAGGCCCTGATCGAGAATAACAAGGTCTCATGACCGAGTATAACAAATTCCCCTGTTTCGAGTATAACAAAAGCCCCTGATAGAGTATAACAAAGGCTCCTGATCGAGTATAACAAAGTCCCCTGATCGATGATAACAAAGGCCCCTGATCGAGTATAACAAAGCCCACAGATCGAGTATATCAAAGTCCCCAGATCGAGTATAACAAAGGCCCCTTATCGAGTCTAACAAAGTCCCCTGATCGAGTATAGCAAAGGCCCTTGTACGAGTATAACAAATGCCCCTCATCGAGTATAACAAAGTCCCCTAATCGAATATAACAGAGCCCTTTGATCGAATATAACAAAGGCCACTGGTCGAGTATAACAAAGTCCCCCATCGAGTATAACAAAGTCCTCTGATCGAGTATAACAAAGTCCCCTGGTCGTGAATAACAAAGTCCTCTGATCGAGTATAACAAAGTCCCCTGGTCGTGTATAACAAAGTCCCCTGGTCGAGTATAACAAATTCCCCTGATCGAGTATAACAAAGTCCCCTGATCGAGTATAAAAAAGTCTCCTGGTCGAGTAAAACAATGTCCCTGATCGAGAATAACAAGGCCCTGATCGAGTATAACCAAATCCCTGGTCAAAGAGAATAACAAAGGCCCCTGATGGAGAATTATAACAAAGACCCTGATCCAAGGAAAACCGCCCCCTGATCGAGGTATAACAAAGTCCCTGATCAGAGTATAACAAAGTCCCCTGATCGAGTATAACAAAAAGGCCCTAATGAGTATAACAAAGACCCTGATGGAGGTATAACAAGTCCCCTGATCGAGAAAACAAGCCCTCTGATCGAGTATAACAAAGTCCTCTGATTAAGGTATAACAAGGCCCCTCATCAGTATAAGACATCCCCTGATCGAGGTATAACATATCCCTTATCGTGTATAACAAAAGTTCCCTGGTCGAGTCGAGTAATGTCCCTAATCAGCATTATAACGAGGCCCCTTATCGAGTATAATAAAGTCCCCTTATCGAGCATAACAAAGGCCCCTGATCGAGAATAACAAATTCCTCTGATCGAGTATAATAAAGCACCCTGGTGGAGAATAACAAAGCCCCCTAATCGAGTATAACAAAGTCCTCTGATCGAGTATAACAAAGTCCCCTTCTCGAGTATAATAAAGCCCCCTTACCGAGTATAACAAAGTCCCCTGATCGAGTATATCAAACCCCCCTGGTCGAGTATAATAAAGGCACTGATCGAGTATAACAAAGTCTCATGATCGAGTATAACAAATTCCCCTGGTTCGCGTATAACAAAGGCCCCTAATATAGTATAACAAAGGCCCCTAATCGAGCATAACAAAGGCCCCTGGTCGAGTATAACAAAGCCCTCTGATCAGGGATAACAAAGTCCCCTAATCGAGAATAACAAAGGCCCCTAATCGAATCTAACAAAGTCCCCTGATCGAGTTTAGCAAAAGGCCCTTGATCGCGTATAACAAAATGCCCTCATCGGGGCCTTAACAAAATTTCATCTTGAATATAAAAAAGCCCCTGATCAGTATATCAAAATCCGATGGTTGAATATAACAATGACCCTTGATTGAGTACAACAAAGGCCCTCATCGAGTATAACAAGGCCCCTCTCGAGGTCTATAAAGTCCCTTGATCAGTCTTGACCGAAGGCCCTTGATCCGAGTATAACAAGCCCAATCATCCGAGGTATAACAAAAGTCCCCTGATCGAGGTATAACAAGTCCGCTGGTCAGGGAAAACAAAGCTCCTGATCCGAGTATGACAAAGTCCCCTAATTGAGTATAACAAAGTTCCCTGGTTGATCATAACAAAGGCCCCTGGTCGAGTATAATAAAGTCCCCTAATCGAATATAACAAAGCCCCTGATCGAGTGTAACAAAGGCCACTGGTCGAGCATAACAAAAGACCCTGGTGGAGTATAACAAAGTCTCCTGATCGTGTATATCAAAGCCCCCTCATCGAGTATAACAAAGTCCACTGATCTAGTATATCAAAGTCCGATGGTCGAGTATAACAAAGTCCCTTTATCGAGTATAACAAATTCCCCTTATCGAGTATAACAAAATCCCCTGGTCGAGCACAACAAAGCACCCTGGTCGAGTATAACAAAGCCCCCTGATCGAATATTACAAAGCCCCCTGATCAAATATAACAAAAGTCCCTGATCGGGGTATAACAATGTCCCTGATTAAAGAATAACAAAAGGCCCTGATGGAGGTATAACAAGAACCTGATGGGTATAACAAAGTCCCTGATTAAAATATAAACAAAGCCCCTGATCGAGAAGAAAAGTCCCTGATCGAGAATAACAGCGACCCTTGATGAGTATAACGAAAGCCCTAATCAGTATATGAGGCCCTGATCGAATATAATGCTCAAATTCCCCTGATCCAAGTATAACAAATTCCCTTATCTCAGGTATAACAAAAGTCCTGATAAAGGCACAATAAAAAGCACCTGATTAAAGGTATAACCAAAGCCCCCTGATCGAGTATAACAAAGATCCCCTCATCGGTATATCAAAACCCTGGTGGGGAGCATAATGAAGGCCCTGATCTGAAATAACAAGATTACCATGACCGGAATATAACAAATTCCCCTGTTTCAAGGTATAACAAAAGCCCCTGATAGAGTATAACAAAGGCTCCTGATCGAGTATAACAAAGTCCCCTGATCGATGATAACAAAGGCCCCTGATCGAGTATAACAAAGCCCACAGATCGAGTATATCAAAGTCACCAGATCGAGTATAACAAAGGCCCCTTATCGAGTCTAACAAAGTCCCCTGATCGAGTATAGCAAAGGCCCTTGTACGAGTATAACAAATGCCCCTCATCGAGTATAACAAAGTCCCCTAATCGAATATAACAGAGCCCTTTGATCGAGTATAACAAAGTCCTCTGATCGAGTATAACAAAGTCCCCTGGTCGTGAATAACAAAGTCCTCTGATCGAGTATAACAAAGTCCCCTGGTCGTGTATAACAAAGTCCCCTGGTCGAGAATAACAAATTCCCCTGATCGAGTATAACAAAGTCCCCTGATCGAGTATAAAAAAGTCTCCTGGTCGAGTAAAACAATGTCCCCTGATCGAGAATAACAAAGGCCCCTGATCGAGTATAACAAAATCCCCTGGTCGAGTATAACAAAGGCCCCTGATGGAGTATAACAAAGACCCCTGATCAAGGAAAACAACGCCCCCTGATCGAGTATAACAAAGTTCCCTGATCGAGTATAACAAAGTCCCCTGATCGAGTATAACAAAGGCCCCTAATGGAGTATAACAAAGACCCTGATGGAGTATAACAAAGTCCCCTGATCGAGGAAAACAAAGCCCTCTGATCGAGTATAACAAAGTCCTCTGATTGAGTATAACAAAGGCCCCTCATCGAGTATAAGACATCCCCTGATCGAGTATAACATATCCCCTTATCGTGTATAACAAAGTTCCCTGGTAGAGTCGAGTAATGTCCCCTAATCGAGTATAACAAAGGCCCCTGATCGAGTATAATAAAGTCCCCTTATCGAGCATAACAAAGGCCCCTGATCGAGTATAACAAATTCCTCTGATCGAGTATAATAAAGCACCCTGGTGGAGAATAACAAAGACCCTAATCGAGTATAACAAAGTCCTCTGATCGAGTATAACAAAGTCCCCTGATCGAGTATAATAAAGCCCCCTTACCGAGTATAACAAAGTCCCCTGATCGAGTATATCAAACCCCCCTGGTCGAGTATAATAAAGGCACTGATCGAGTATAACAAAGTCTCATGATCGAGTATAACAAATTCCCCTGGTTCGCGTATAACAAAGGCCCCTAATATAGTATAACAAAGGCCCCTCATCGAGCATAACAAAGGCCCCTGGTCGAGTATAACAAAGCCCTCTGATCAGGGATAACAAAGTCCCCTAATCGAGAATAACAAAGGCCCCTAATCGAATCTAACAAAGTCCCCTGATCGAGTTTAGCAAAGGCCCTTGATCGCGTATAACAAATGCCCCTCATCGAGTATAACAAAGTCCCCTAATCGAATATAAAAAAGCCCCCTGATCGAGTATATCAAAATCCGATGGTTGAATATAACAATGGCCCATGATTGAGTACAACAAAGGCCCCTCATCGAGTATAACAAAGGCCCCTCATCGAGTCTAACAAAGTCCCTTGATCGATCTTGACAAAGGCCCTTGATCGAGTATAACAAAGCCCAATCATCGAGTATAACAAAGTCCCCTGATCGAGTATAACAAAGTCCGCTGGTCGAGGAAAACAAAGCTCCCTGATCGAGTATGACAAAGTCCCCTAATTGAGTATAACAAAGTTCCCTGGTTGATCATAACAAAGGCCCCTGGTCGAGTATAATAAAGTCCCCTAATCGAATATAACAAAGCCCCTGATCGAGTGTAACAAAGGCCACTGGTCGAGCATAACAAAAGACCCTGGTCGAGTATGACAAAGTCTCCTGATCGTGTATATCAAAGCCCCCTCATCGAGTATAACAAAGTCCACTGATCTAGTATATCAAAGTCCGATGGTCGAGTATAACAAAGTCCCTTTATCGAGTATAACAAAGGCCCCTGATCGAGTATAACAAAGGGCCTCGTTTGTGTACAACAAAGCCTCCTGATCGAGTATAACAAAGTCCCATGATCGAGTATAAAAAGCCCCCTGATCGAGTATAACAACGTCCTCTGATCGAGTATAACAAAGTCCCCTGATCGAGTATAACAAAGGCCCTTGATCGAGTATAATAAAGGCACCTGATCGAGTATAACAAAAGCCCCCGGTTGAGTATAAGATAGCCTCCTCATCGAGTATAACAAAGTCCCCTGATCGTGTATAACAAAGCCTCCTCATCGAATATAACAAAGTCCCCTGGTCGAGTATAACAAAGTCCCCTGGTCTAGTATAAAAAATGACCCTGATCGAGTATAACAAAGGCCCCGATCGAGTATAAGAAAGTCTCATGATCGAGTATAACAAATTCTTCTGTTTCGAGTATAACATAGTCACCTGATCGAGTATAATAAAGGCCCATGATCGAGTATAGCAAAGTCCCCTGATCGAGTACAACAAAGTCCCATGGTCAAGTATAACAAAGTCACCTGATCGAGTATAATAAAGGCCCATTATCGAGTATAACAAAGGCCCTGGTTGAGTATAACAAAGCCTCCTCATCGAGTATAACAAAGTCCCCTGATCGAGTATAACACATCTCCTGATCGAGTATAACATATCCCTTGAACGTGTATAACAAAGTTCCCTGGTCGAGTATAGTAATGTCCCCTGATCGAGTATAACAAAGCCTCTTCATCGAGTATAACAAAGTCCCCTGGTCGAGTATAACAAAGTCCCCTGATCGAGTATAACAAAGTCTTCTGATCGAGGATAACAAAGTCCCCTGATAGAGTATAAAAAAGGTCCTTGATCGAGTATAATAAAGGCCCCTGATCGAGTACAACAAAGTCCGTTGATAGAATATAAAAAAATCCCTGATCGAGTAAAACAATGTCCCCTGGTCGAGTATAACAAAGTCCACTGATCGAGTATAACAAAGCCCCCTGATCGCGGAAAACAAAGTCCCCCGATCTAGTATAACAAAGTCCTCTTATCGAGCATAACAAAGGCCCATGGTCGAGTATAACAAAGCCCTCTGATCGAGTATAACAAAGTCCCCTGATCTAGTATAACAAAATCCCGTGATCGAGTATAACAAAGGCCCATGATCTCGTATAACAAAGTCCCATGGTCGAGTATAATATATCCCCTGATATGTTTCCTGGTCGAGTATTGTAATGTCCCCTGATCGAGTATAAGAGAGCATCCTGATCGAGTATAACAAATTCCCCTGGTCGAGTTTAAGAAAGTCCCCTGATCGAGTATAACAAAGCCCTCTGATCGAGGATAACAAAGTCCCCTGATCGAGTATAACAAAGGTCATTGATCGAGTATAATAAAGACCCCTAATCGAGTATAACAAAGTCCTTTGATCGAATATAAAAAAGTCCCCTGATCGAGTAAAACAAAGTCCCGTGATCGAGTATAGCAAAGGCCCTTGATCGAGTGTAACTAAGGCCCCCGGTTGAGTATAACAAAGCCTCCTCATCGACTATAACAACGTCCCCTGATCGAGTATAACACATCCCCTGATTGAGTATAACATATCCCCTGATCGAGTATAACAAAGCCCCCTGATCGAGGAAAACAAAGGCCCCTGCTCGAGTATAACAAAGGTCACTGATCGAATATAAGAAAGCCCCCTGATCGAATATAACAAAGTCCTTGATCTAGTAAAACAAAGGCCCTTGATCGAGTATAACAAAGTCCCCTAATCGAGTATAACAAAGTCCCCTTATCGAGAATATCTTTGTTATTTTCGATCAGGGGGCTGTGTTATTCTCCACCAGGGTGCTTTGTTATACTCGATCAGGGGACTTTTTTATACTCGATTAGGAGGCTTTGTTTTCCTCGATCAGGTGACATTTGTTATACACCATCTTGGTCTTTGTTATACTCCATCAGGGGCCTTTGTTATACTCGACAAGGGGAATTTGTTATACTCGATTAGGGGACTTTGTTATACTTAATCAGGGGACTTTGTAATATTCGATCAGGGGGGCTTTGTTATAATCGACCAGGGGCCTTTATTATGCTCGATAAGGGGACTTTATTATACTCGATCAGAGGCCTTTGTTATACTCGATTAGGGGACATTACTCTACTCGACCAGGGGACATTGTTATACTCGATCAGGAGAATTTGTAATATTCGACCAGGGGACTTTGTTATGCTCGATAAGTGGACTTTATTATATTCGATCAGAGGACTTTGTTATACTCGAT
>NW_024748983.1:0-12467 GCF_018991925.1 Homarus americanus
ATGGCTTTGTTATACTCGATAAGAGACTTTGTTATACTCGACCAGGGGGCTTTTTTGTACTAGATGAGGGGGCTTTGATATACTCGATCATGAGACTTTGTATATACTCGACTACGGACATTGTTATATTCGATCAGGTGCCTTTCTTATACTCGATCAGGGTTATTTGTTATACTCGATGACGGGACTTTGTTATACTCGATCAGGGGACTTTGTTATACTCGATCAGAGGACTTTGTTATACTCGATCTTGGGACTTTGTTATACTCCATTAGGGTCCTTTGTTATACTCGATCAGGGGACTTTGATATTCTCGATCAGGGGACTTTGTTATACTCGATCAGGGGACTCTGTTATACTCGATCAAGGGAATTTGTTATACTCTATCAAGGGACTTTGTTATACTCGATCTTTTGACTTTGTTATACTCGATCTTGGGACTTTGTTATACTCCATTAGGGTCCTTTGTTATACTCGATTAGGGAACTTAGTTATACTCGATCAGGGGACTTTGTTATACTCGATCAGGGGTATTTGTTATACTCTATCAGGGGACTTTGTTATACTCGATCACGGGTGTTTGTTTTACTCGATCATGGGACTTTGTTATACTTGATCATAGGACTTTGTTATACTCGATTAGGTGACTTTGTTATACTTGGCCAGGGGACTTTGTTATACTCGACAAGGGGGCTTTTTTATACTCGACCAGGGGGCTTTTTTATACCCGATGAGAGGGCTTTGTTCTACTCGATCAGAGGGCTTTGTTATACTTGATCAGGGACTTTGTTATACTCGACCCGGGGGCTTTTTTATACTCGACCAGGGGGCTTTTTTATACTCGATGAGAGGGCTTTGTTCTACTCGATCAGAGGGCTTTGTTATACTTGATCAGGGACTTTGTTATACTCGACCAGGGGGCTTTTTTATACTCGATGAGGGGGCATTTTTATACTCGATCGGGGGACTTTGTTATACTCGATCTGGGGACTTTGTTATACTCGATCAGGGGGTTTTGTTAAACTCGATCAGGGGGCTTTCTTATACTCAATCAGGGGACTTTGTTATAGACGACCAGGGGACTTTGTTATACTCGATGAGGGGGCTTTGTTATACTCGATCAGAGGGCTTTGTCATACTTTTATCAGGGGACTTTGTTATACTCGATCAGGGGGCTTTTTTACTCGATCAGGGGACTTTGTATATACTCAATTAGGGACATTGTTATATTCGATCAGGTGCCATTTTTATACTCGATCAGGGGGCTTTGTTATGCTCAAAGACGGGACTTTGTTATACTCGATCATGGGACGTTGTTATACTCGATCAGAGGACTTTGTTATACTCGTCCAGGGGACTTTGTTATACTCGACCAGGGGACATTGTTATACTCCATTAGGGTCCTTTGTTATACTCGATCAGGGGACTTAGTTATGATCGATTAGGGGACTTTGTTATACTCGACCAGGGGACTTTGTTATACTCGATCAAGGTACTTTGTTATACTCGATCTTGGGACTTTGTTATACGCCATTAGGGTCCTTTGTTATACTCGATCAAGGGACTTAGTTATAAGCGATCAGGGGACTTTGTTATACTCGATCAGGGGGCTTTGTTATACTCGATCAAGGGACTTTGTTATACTCCATCAGGGGTGTTTGTTTTACTCGATCAGGGTACTTTTTATACTCTATCAGGGGACTTTGTTATACTCGATTAGGAGATTTTGTTATACTCGACCAGGGGCCTTTGTTATACTCGATAAGGGGCCTTTGTTATACTCGATCATAGGACTTTGTTATACTCGACCAGGGGACTAAGTTATACTCGACCAGGGGGCTCTTCTATACTCGATCAGGGGTTTTTGTTAAACTCGATCAGTTGGCTTTCTTATACTCAATTAGGGGACTTTGTTATAGACGACCAGGGGACTTTGTTATACTCGATCAGGGGACTTTGTTATACTCGTTCAGGGGACATTGTTATAACCGATCAGGTAACTTTGTTATAATCGATCAGCGGACTTTGTTATACTCGATCTGGGGGCTTTGTTATACTCGATCTTGGGACTTTGTTATACTCGATCAGGGGACTTTATTATACTCGATCAGGGGACATTGTTATTTTCGACCAGTGGCCTTTGTTATACTCGATTCGGGGCCTTTGAAATACTCCATCATGGGACTTTGTTATACTCGACCAGGGGATTTTGTTATACTCGACCAGGGGGCTTTTTTATACTCGATGAGGGGGCTTTGTTCTACTCGATCAGAGGGCTTTGTTATACTCGATCTGGGGACTTTGTTATACTCGATCAGGGGACTTTGTATATACTCGACTAGGAACATTGTTATATTCGATGAGGTGCCTTTCTTATACTCAATCAGGGGGCTTGGTTATACTCGATGACGGGACTGTGTTATACTCGATCAGGGGACTTTGTTATACTCGATCACAGGACTCTTTTATACTCGACCAGGGAAGTTTGTTATACTCGACCAGGGGACTTTGTTATACTCCATTAGGGTCCTTTGTTATACTCGATCAGGGGACTTAGATATGCTCGATTAGGGGACTTTGTTATACTCGAACAGGGGACATTGTTATACTCGACCAGGGGACTTTGTTATACTCGATCAGGGGACTTTGTTATTCTTGATCAGGGGACTTTGTTATACTGGATCAGGGGACTTTGTTATACTCGATCAGGGGACTTTGTTATTCTTGATCAGGGGACTTTGTTATACTCGATCAGGGGACTTTGTTATACTCGATCAGGGGACTTTGTTATACTCGATCTTGGGAATTTGTTATACGGCATTAGGGTCCTTTGTTATATCGATTAGGGCACTTAGTTATACTCGATCAGGGGACTTTGTTATACTCGATCAGGGGGCTTTGTTATACTCGACCAGGGGGCTTTTTAATACCCGATCAGGGGGTTTTGTTAAACTCGATGAGAGGAAATTGTTATACTCGATCAGGGGATTTTGTTATACTCGACCAGGGGCCTTTGTTATATTCGATAAGGTGCCTTTGTTATACTCGATTATGGGACTTTGTTATACTCGACCAAAGGACTTTGTTATACTCAACTAGGGGGCTTTTTTATACTCGATCAGGGGGTTTTGTTAAACTCAATCAGGGGTGTTTGTTTTACTTGATCAGGGGACTTTGTTATACTCGATCAGGGGATTTTGTTATACTCGACAAAGGGCCTTTGTTATACTCGATAAGGGGCCTGTGTTATACTCGATCATGGGACTTTGTTATACTCGACCAGAGGACTTTGTTATACTCGACCAGGGGCCTTATTTATACTCGATCAGGGGGTTTTGTTAAACTCGATGAGGGGGCTTTGTTATACTCGATCAGGGGACTTTGTTATACTCGGCCAGGGGACTTTGTTTTACTCGACCAGGGGACTTTGTTATACTCGATGAGGGGGCTTTGTTATACTCGATCAGCGGACTATGTTATCCACGATCAGGGGACATTAGTATACTCGATCAGGGGACTTTGTTATACTCGATCAGGGGCCTGTGTTATACTCGAAAATGGGACTTTGTTATACTCGATCAGGAGACTTTGTTATACTCGATCAGGGGCTTTATTGTAGTCGATAAGGGGACTTTGTTAAACTCGATCAGGGGACTTTGTTATTCTCGATCATGGCACTTTGTTATACTCGATCAGTGAACTTTGTTATTCTCGATAAGGTGACATTGTTGTACTCGATCTTGGGACTTTGTTATACTCGACCAGGGGGCTTTTTTATACTCGATCAGGGGGGTTTTGTTAAACTCGATGAGGGGACTTTGTTATACTCGATCAGGGGACTTTGTAATACTCGACCAGGGGACTTTGTTATACACGACCAGGGGACTTTGTTATACTCGATCAGGGGACTTTGTTATACTCGATCAGGGGACTTTTCTATACTCGATCATGGGCATTGGTATACTCGATCAGGGGGCTTTGTTATACTCGATCAGGGGACTTTGTTATTCTCGATAAGGTGACATTGTTGTACTCGATCTGCGGACTTTGTTATACTCGACCAGGGGGCTTTTTTATACTCGATGAGGGGGTTTGTTATACTCGATCAGGGGACTTTGTTATACTCGACTAGGGACATTGTTATATTCAATCAGGTGCCTTTCTTATACTCGATCAGGGGGCTTTGTTATACTCGATGACGGGACATTGTTATGTTCGATCAGGGGACTTTGTTATACTCGATCAGGGGTGTTTGTTTTACTCCATCAGGGGACTTTGTTATACTCGATCAGGGGACTTAGTTAAACTCAATTCGGTGAATTGGTTATACTCGATGATGGGGCTTTGTTATTCTCGATCAGGGACTTTGTTATACTGGACCAGGGGACTTTCTTATACTCGAAGAGGGGGCTTTGTTTTACTCGATCAGGGGACTTTGTTATACTCGATCAGGGGACTTTGTTATACTCGATCAGGGGGCTTTGTTATACTCAATTAGGGGTGTTTGTTTGACTCGACTCGGGACTTTGTTATATTCGGTCAGGTGCCTGTCTTATACTCGATTAGTGGACTTTGTTATACTCGATCAGGGGACTTTGTTATTCTAGATCAGGGCACTTTGTTATACTCGATCAGGGTAGTTTGTTATACTCGATCAGGGGACTTTGTTATACTCGATCAGGAGACTTTGTTATACGCGATCTTGGGACTTTGTTATACGCCATTAGGGTCCTTTGTTATACTCGATCAGGGGAATTAGTTATTTTCGATCAGGGGACTTTGTTATACTCGATCAGCGGATTTTGTTATACTCGACCAGGGGCTTTTGTTATATTCGATAAGGGGCCTTTGTTATACTCGATTATGGGACTTTGTTATACTCGATCATGCGACTTTATTATACTCGACCAGGGGACTTTGTTATACTCGACCAGGGGGCTTTTTTATACTCAATCAGGGGTTTTTTTTAAACTCGATGAAGGGGCTTTGTTATACTCGATCAGGGGACTTTGTAATACTCGACCAGGGGATTTTGTTATACACAACCAGGGGACTTTGTTATACTCGATCAGGTGACTTTGTTATACTCGATCAGGGGACTTTTTTATACTCGATAAGGGGACTTTGTTATACTCGACCAGGGGACTTTGTTATACTCGACCAGGGGACTTAGTTATGCTCGATTAGGGCACTTATTTATACTCGATCGGGGGACTTTGTTATACTCTATCAGGGGATTTTGTTATACTTGACCAGGGGCCTTTGTTATACTCGATTATGTTACTTTGTTATACTCGACCAGGTGACTTTGTTATACTCGACCAGGGGACTTTCTTATACTCGATCAAGGGACTTTGTTATTCTTGATCAAGGGACTTTGTTATACTCGATCATCGGGCTTTGTTATACTCGATCAGGGGACTTTGTTATACTCGATCAGGGGACTTTGTTATACTCGATCTTGGGACTTTGTTATACGGTATTAGGGTCCTTTGTTATATCGATTAGGGCACTTAGTTATACTCGATCAGGGAACATTGTTATACTCGATCAGGGGGCTTTGTTATACTCGACCAGGGGGCTTTTTAATACTCGATGAAGGGGGTTTTGTTAAACTCGATGAGAGGATTTTGTTATACTCGACCAGGGGCATTTGTTATATTCGATAAGGGGCATTTGTTATACTCGATTATGGGACTTTGTTATACTCGACCAAAGGACTTTGTTATACTCGACCAGGGAGCATTTTTATACTCGATCAGGGGGTTTTGTTAAACTCGATCAGGGGTGTTTGTTTAACTCGATCAGGGGACTTTGTTATACTCGATCGGGGGACTTTGTTATACGCGATCAGGGGATTTTGTTATACTCGACCAGGGGCCTTTGTTATATTCGATAAGGGGCCTTTGTTATACTCGATTTTGGGACTTTGTTATACTCGGCCAAAGGACTTTGTTATACTCGACCAGGGGCCTTTGTTATACTCGATAAGGGGCCTGTGTTATACTCGATCATGGGACTTTGTTATTCGACCAGGGGACTTTGTTATACTCGACCATGGGCCTTATTTATACTCGATCATGGGACTTTGTTATACTCGACCAGGGGACTTTGTTATGCTCGACCAGGGGCCTTATTTATACTCGATCAGGGGGTTTTGTTAAACTCGATGAGGGGGCTTTGTTATACTCTATCAGGGGACTTTTTTATACCCGATCAGGAGATTTTGTTTTCTCGACCAGGGGACTTTGTTATACTCGATCAGGGGGCTTTGTTTTACTCGATCAGCGGACTTTGTTATACTCGATTAGGAGACTTTAGTATACTCGATCAGGGGACTTTGTTATACTCGATTATGGGACGTTGTTATACTCGATCAGGGGACTTTGTTATACTCGATCAGGGGCTTTATTATACTCGATAAGGGGTCTTTGTTAAAATCGATCAGGGGACTTTGTTATTCTCGTTCAGGGCACTTTGTTATACTCGATCAAGGTACTTTGTTATACTCGATCAGGGGACTTTGTTATACTCGATGAGGAGACCTTGTTATACGCGATCTTGGGACTTTGTTATACGCCAATAGGGTCCTTTGTTATACTCGATCAGGAGACTTTGTTATACTCGATCAGGGGCCTTTGTTATACTCGATCATGGGACTTTATTATACTCGTCCAGGGGACTTTGTTATACTCGACCAGGGGCTTTTTTATACTCGATCAGGGGTTTTTGTTAAACTCGATGAGGGGGCTTTGTTAAACTCGATGAGGGGGCTTTGTTATACTCGATCAGGGGACTTTGTTATACTCGATCAGGGGACTTTGTTAGACTCGATCAGGGGACTTTTTTATACTCGATCATGGGGTTTGGTATACTCGATCAGGGGGCTTTGTTATACTCGATCAGGGGACTTTGTTATTCTCAATAAGGTGACTTTGTTGTACTCGATCCGCGGACTTTGTTATACTCGGACAGGGGGCTTTTTTATACTCGATGAGGGGGTTTGTTATACTCGATCAGGGGACTTTGTTATACTCGATCTGGGGACTTTGTTATACTCGATCTGGGGACTTTGTTATACTCGATCAGGAGACTTTAGTATACTCGATCAGGGGAATTTGTTATACTCGATTATGGGACTTTGTTATACTCGATCAGGGGACTTTGTTATACTCGATCTGGGGCTTTGTTATACTCGATCAGGGGACTTTGTTATACTCGATGAGGAGACCTTGTTATACGCGATATTGGGACTTTGTTATACGCCATTATGGTCCTTTTTTATACTCGATCAGGAGGCTTTGTTATACTCGATCAGGGGCGTTTGTTATACTCGATCATGGGACTTATTATACTCGTTCAGGGGAATTTGTTATACTCGACCAGGGGGCTTTTTTATACTCGATCAGGGGGTTTTGTTAAACTCGATGAGGGGGCTTTGTTAAACTCGATGAGGGGGCTTTGTTATACTCGATTAGGGGACTTTGTTATACTCGATCAGGGGACTTTGCTATACTCGATCAGGGGACTTTTTTATACTCGATCATGGGCTTTGGTATACTCGAACAGGGGGCTTTGTTATACTCGATCAGGGGACTTTGTTATTCTCGATAAGGTGACTTTGTTGTACTCGATCCGCGGACTTTGTTATACTCGACCAGGGGGCTTTTTTATACTCGATGAGGGGGTTTGTTATACTCGATCAGGGGACTTTGTTATACTCGATCTGGGGACTTTGTTATACTCGATCTGGGGACTTTGCATATACTCGACTAGGGACATTGTTATATTCGATCAGGTGCCTTTCTTATACTCCATCAGGGGGCTTTGTTATACTCGATGACGGGACATTGTTATGTTCGATTAGGGGACTTTGTTATACTCGATCAGAGGACTTTGTTATACTCGATCTTGGGACTTTGTTATACTCCATGAGGGTCCTTTGTTATACTCGATCAGGGGACTTAGTTATGCTCGATTAGGCCACTTAGTTATACTCGATCAGGGGACTTTGTTATACTCGATCAGGGGGCTTTGTTATACTCGATCAGGTGACTTTGTTATACTCGACCAGGGGTGTTTGTTTTACTCGATCAGGGGACTTTGTTGTACTGGATCACGGGACTTTGTTATACTCGATCAGGGAATTTTGTTATACTCGATCAGGGGATTTGTTATACTCGATCAGGGGGCTTTGTTATACTTAATCAGGGGTGTTTGTTTTACTCGACTCGGGACTTTGTTATATTCGGTCAGGTTCCTTTCTTATACTCGATAAGTGGACTTTGTTATCCTCGATCAGGGGACTTTGTTATTCTCGATCAGGGCACTTTGTTATACTCGATCAGGGTACTTAGTTATACTCGATCAGGGGACTTTGTTATACTCGATCAGGAGAATTTGTTATAAGCGATCTTGGGACTTTGTTATACGCCATTAGGGTCCTTTGTTATACTTGATCAGGGGACTTTGTTATACTCGATCACTCGACTTTATTATACTCGACCAGGGGACTTTGTTATACTCGACCAGGGGACTTTTTTATACTCGATCAGGGGGTTTTGTTAAACTCGATGAGGGGGCTGTGTTATACTCGATCAGGGGACTTTGTAATACTCGACCAGGGGACTTTGTTATACACGACCAGGGGACTTTGTTATACTCGATCAGGGGACTTTGTTATACTTGATCATGGGACTTTTTTATACTCGATCATGGGCTTTGCTATACTCGATCAGGGGGCTTTGTTATACTCGATCAGGGGACTTTGTTATTCTCGATAAGGTGACTTTGTTGAACTCGATCTGCGGACTTTGTTATACTCGACCAGGGGACTTTGTTATACTCGATGAGGGGGTTTGTTATACTCGATCAGGGGACTTTGTTATACTCGATCTGGGGACTTTGTTATACTCGATCTGGGGACTTTGTATATACTCGACTAGGGACATTGTTTTATTTGATCAGGTGCCTTTCTTGTACTCGATTAGGGGGCTTTGTTATACTCGATGACGTGACATTGTTATGTTCAATCAGGGGACTTTGTTATACTCGATCAGAGGACTTTGTTTTACTCGATCTTGGGACTTTGTTATATTCCATTAGGGTCCTTTGATATACTCGATCAGGGGACTTAGTTATGCTCGATTAGGGCACTTAGTTATACTCGATCAGGAGACTTTGTTATACTCGAACAGGGGGCTTTGTTATACTCGATAAGGGACTTTGTTATACTCGACCAGGGGTGTTTGTTTTACTCGATCAGGGGACTTTGTTATACTCGATCAGGGGACTTTGTTATACTCGATCAGGGGATTTTGTTATACTCGATCATGGGACTTTGTTATACTCGACCAGGGGTGTTTGTTTTACTCGATCAGGGGACTTTGTTGTACTCGATTAGTGGACTTTGTTATACTCGATCAGGGGACTTTGTTATACTCGATCAGGGGGCTTTGTTATACACGATCAGGGGACTTTGTTATACTCGACCAGGGGTGTTTGTTTTACTCGATCAGGGGACTTTGTTATACTCGATCAGGGGATTTTATTATACTCGATCATGGGACTTTGTTATACTCGATCAGGGGGCTTTGATATACTCAATCAGGGGTGTTTGTTTTACTCGACTCGGGACTTTGTTATACTCGATCAGGGGGCTTTGTTATACTCGATCAGGGGGCTTTGCTATACTCGATCAACGGACTTTGTTATACTCGATCGGGGGGCTTTGTTATACTCGATATTGGGACTTTGTTATACTCGACCAGGGGACTTTAGTATACTCGTTCAGGGGACTTTGTTATTTTCGACCAGGGGCCTTTGTTATACTCGATTCGGGGCCTTTGTAAAACTCGATCATGGGACTTTGTTATACTCGACCAGGGGACTTTGTTATACTCGACCAGGGGGCTTATTTATACTCGATCAGCGGGTTTTGTTAAACTCGATGAGAGGGCTTTGTTATAGTCGATCAGGGGACAGTGTTATACTCGGCCAGGGGACTTTGTTATACTCGACCAGGGGTCTTTTTTTTACTCGATCAGGTGCCTTTCTTATACTCGATCAGGGGGCTTTGTTATACTCGATGACGGGACTTTGTTATACTCGCTTAGGGAACTTTGTTATACTCGATCAGAGGACTTTGTTATACTCGATCTTGGGACTTTGTTATACTCCATGAGGGTCCTTTGTTATACTCGATCAGGGGACTTAGTTATGCTCGATTAGGGCACTTAGTTATACTCGATCAGGGGACTTTGTTATACTCGATCAGGGGGCTTTGTTATACTCGATCAGGGAACTTTGTTATACTCGACCAGGCGTGTTTGTTTTACTCGATCAGGGGACTTTGTTGTACTCGATCAGGGGGCTTTGTTATACTCGATCAGGGGACTTTGTTATACTCGACCAGTGGTGTTTGTTTTACTCGATCAGGGGACTTTGTTATACTCGATCATGGGACTTTGTTATACTCGATCAGGGAATTTTGTTATACTCGATCAGGGGACTTTGTTATACTCGATCAGGGGGCTTTGTTATACTTAATCACAGGTGTTTGTTTTACTCGACTCGGGACTTTGTTATATTCGGTCAGGTGCCTTTCTTATACTCGATAAGTGGACTTTGTTATACTCGATCATGTGACTTTGTTATTCTCGATCAGGGCACTTTGTTATACTCGATCAGGGTACTTTGTTATACTCGATCAGCGGACTTTGTTATACTCGATCAGGAGAATTTGTTATAAGCGATCTTGGGACTTTGTTATACGCCATTAGGGACCTTTGCTATACTTGATCAGGGGACTTTGTTATACTCTATCATTCGACTTTATTATACTCGACCAGGGGACTTTGTTATACTCGACCAGGGGGCTTTTTTTATACTCGATCAGGGGGTTTTGTTAAACTCGATGAGGGGGCTTTGTTATACTCGATCAGGCGACTTTGTAATACTCGACCAGGGGACTTTGTTATACACGACCAGGGGACTTTGTTATACTCGATCAGGGAACTTTGTTATACTCGATCAGGGGGCTTTGTTATACCCGATCAGGGGACTTTTTTATAATCGATCAGGGGAATTTGTTATGCTCGATCAGGGCATCTTGTTATACTCGACCAGCGGCCTTTGTTATACTCGATAAGGGGCCTTTGTTATACTCGATCATGGGACTTTGTTATACTCGACCAAAGGACTTTGTTATACTCGAAGAGGGGCTTCTTTATACTCGATCAGGGGGTTTTGTTCAACTCGATCAAGGGTGTTTGTTTTACTCGATCAGGGGACTTTGTTATACTCGATTCGGGGAATTGGTTATACTCGATCATGGGGCTTTGTTATACTCGATCAGGGACTTTGTTATACTCGACCAGGGGACTTTCTTATACTCGACGAGGGGGCTTTGTTATACTCGATCAGGGGGCTTTGTTATACTCGATCTGGGGACATTGTTATACTCGATCTGGGGACTTTGCATATACTCGACTAGGGACATTGTTATATTCGATCAGGTGCCTTTCTTATACTCCATCAGGGGGCTTTGTTATACTCGATGACGGGACATTGTTATGTTCGATCAGGGGACTTTGTTATACTCGATCAGAGGACTTTGTTATACTCGATCTTGGGACTTTGTTATACTCCATGAGGGACCTTTGTTATACTCGATCAGGGGACTTAGTTATGCTCGATTGGGCCACTTAGTTGTACTCGATCAGGGGACTTTGTTATACTCGATCAGGGGGCTTTGTTATACTCGATCAGGGGACTTTGTTATACTCGACCAGGGGTGTTTGTTTTCTCGATCAGGGGACTTTGTTATACTCGATCAGGGGACTTTTTTATACTCGATCAGGGAATTTTGTTATACTCGATCAGGGGACTTTGTTATACTCGATCAGGGGGCTTTGTTATACTTAATGAGGGGTGTTTGTTTTACTCGACTCGGGACGCTTGTTATATTCGGTCAGGTGCCTTTCTTATACTCGATAAGTGGACTTTGTTATCCTCGATCAGGGGACTTTGTTATTCACGATCAGGGCACTTTGTTATACTCGATCAGGGTACTTAGTTATACTCGGTCAGGGGACTTTGTTATACTCGATCAGGAGAATTTGTTATAAGCGATCTTGGGACTTTGTTATACGCCATTAGGGTCCTTTGTTATACTTGATCAGGGGACTTTGTTATACTCGATCAGGAGAATTTGTTATAAGCGATCTTGGGACTTTGTTATACGCCATTAGGGACCTTTGCTATACTTGATCAGGGGACTTTGTTATACTCTATCATTCGACTTTATTATACTCGACCAGTGGACTTTGTTATACTCGACCAGGGGGCTTTTTTTATACTCGATCAGGGGGTTTTGTTAAACTCGATGAGGGGGCTTTGTTATACTCGATCAGGCGACTTTGTAATACTCGACCAGGGGACTTTGTTATACACGACCAGGGGACTTT
>NW_024748984.1:0-3641 GCF_018991925.1 Homarus americanus
CATCACCTGTTTGAACACAGATGGATCAGATTGTTGGGCTTTAATGAGCTCATCCCTACTAATGGTTTTATTGTACAGATCTTCTGTGGGTAGGAAGATATTGGAGGTGGTTTTAGATGAAGAAGGCCCATTTCGCACACTCTGTGACCGGGTGACAGCACAAGATGGGAAAAGGCGAGGAATAGTTTCTTCAAGGTCAGTGGTGGAGTTGACAGGTAAGGGAGAGTCGACTGTCTTTATGTTAGGAACCACTAGATCTCCTACCAAGTCATTACCCAATAATAAATGAATGCCGCACACAGGCATTGGGTCTTTCCTAATGGCTATTTGCACTTCCTCAGTAATCAAGGGACATTGGAGGTGCACTTTGGCTAAAGGATAGGAAGAATGGGATGAGAGATCTGAAATTAGAACACTCTCATTAGTAAATGCGGTAGATATATCAGGAATGACGTTAAACAGGAGGATAGATTGTGCTGCGCCCGTATCATGTAGTATACGAATAGGGAAAGAACGAGACCCCTCTATGATTGAAATTTTTCTCTCATAGGTGAATGAAGAGAAGAGATCCTGATGGGGCCTTTCCACATTGGTGGTTGCTATTGGTTTGGATTTGGGATCCAGGAAACTACTTTTAGCAGTTCGACACTTTGGGTGTTTACAAGACTGGATCGTATGGCCTGGTTTTTTACAGCAAGAACAATAAAACTTGGTTGCATCAGGGGGGGGTAGGTGTGGGACCTTTCGACCTACCACTCACGTCCCCAAGGTTATCATCAGAGGAGGACCTAACATGCCGGAAAGTACCACGTTCCCTACGGCACAGTGACTCCACCAGCAAGGCGTACTCATCAGCCAGCTCAGCAGCACGTCCTAAATTAACCTCTCCACGCTCCTCCACATGCTTCAAGATGTAAAATGGTATCTTGCTCTTCCATTCCTCCAGGACTACCAAGTTTAACAAATCCTGAGGTGGCCATTAAGAAAACCTAGATAAATTAATTAATGGTCAAAAGATAAGATAAGTGGATTACCCTAGAAAATATCACGGCAGTGGATAACCAGAAAGTCCCGGGAACTACCCAAGTTATACCTAGGGAAATTACACTTATGAATATTGTTCTTCTGAGAATATCCTTAGATAAGGATAAGAGACTTGAAAGGGGAAGGGCGTATTACGGCATTAATATAAAGATCCGGATTAACAACCCTGAGATACTTGAAAGAGGAAGAGCGTATTACGGCATTTATATAAAGATCCGGATTAACAACCCTGAGATACTTGAAAGAGGAAGGGCGTATTACGGCATTAATATAAAGATCCGGATTAACAACCCTGAGATACTTGAAAGAGGAAGAGCGTATTACGGCATTTATATAAAGATCCGGATTAACAACCCTGAGATACTTGAAAGAGGAAGGGCGTATTACGGCATTTTATATAAAGATCCGGATTAACAACCCTTGAGTTTGGTATGATTGACCCCGAATGAGATAATGAGAAGAACAATAATGGAGGCTTTATAATTATGGGGTCCTGGTAGAGCGGGGCGTCCCAAGATATCACTTCACCCTAAACTAGTGACTATGGAACAGCCTACTCTGGAGTGAGGGTACGGCATTAAACAGATCCGGATTCTTCCCTACACTCGATAAGACCTACTACACGACTGCCACGTGGTGCTGTTATACTGGAACCCTTAGGTTCATGGTGTCACTTCTTACGTGTACGATATATGTATTTTTATGGAGGAAACTTAAACCACATTAAAGCGGTTATAAATGAAGTGACTGGGAATAATTAACAGTGTGTAAAGGGGAAGGATATGGTGCTTGTTCGTGCTGTCACGGTCGCCATTTGTTACGGGTTGAGGTTTAGAATATAGTTGTCGTCTGAGATCAAATGAGGTATAAAAAAACAAAAAAACAAAGACAACGGACTATAAAAGGGTAGACGGGATGCGAGTTTCGTTGTGTATAATAAGTACCATGATTTCTTTTAACAAAATATTAATAGCTTATAAATTATCTAACTAGCTTAACTTCGTTAACAGTATATACATATTAATGTATATTGTTTTGAAGGGTGGACGTGAGTAGGGTACAAGTACTTAAGTGGGGTGGATGGCTGACGAGTAAGGTGGTATTGTGAAGACGATAGGTCTGTTCCGTGGGTTTAGAGGATAGATGGTTCTGTGGTCACTTGGACAGGTGCTATCTCCTCGGATTGGGCTGACAAAGGCTTTGGAGGAGGTGACGAAACAACAGGATATGGAGGGAAACCCTTGGTGGTAATCTAAGACGGGTCATATCCGTGTTCTCGTCCTCAGATGGTGGTTGCTGGTTGGTGGGTCGGGACAATGGATGGCGTGGTTCGTAGTGCTGTGGGAGGTCTCATTGTCTGGTCCCGGGATATGCTGGGTGACGTCGGTTGGTTGAAAATGTTCAAGGAGGGCCTGACTGGTGCGTGCTGCACTTCGGCATTTGCTACCCGAGAGTTGAGCGCCTGAACGTTTGGCTTATACTAAGGTGACGGGCAAGGGTGATTGATTTTGCGCGCTGGCTGCTAGATAGCACCTCATCCTGTGTGGGTAGCGAAGAGGATTACTGGTAGGGTTTACAAGGGTCATAATAAACCCCTGCTGGGTCAGGATATTATGGCACTGGATGTTGGTACAGTATTTCATTTGATTTATTTGTTTAGTTCTATACAAAGGGTAACTTATTTACAAATGTGGGGGTACAGGCGTGTGAGGCATTATGTTGGTCAACTTGTTTTATTCACATTTACGTGAGGTATTCACACATTGCGTATTTGGTTCTGTATGGCGTGGAATTGAGATAGTAGGCTGAGCAAAAGTGGTACAATCTTGGTTATGTTGGCTATCTTGCATATTATTAGAGTATGAAGTGTTGTGCCATTTCACACAGTGTGTGTGACCTGTCTAAAGGTTCAATTTTTTATTAAATATATCGGAGACGTGGTGTGTTAAGGGTCGGCCACTTTCTTTACTTTTAGTTTTGGTTTTTTACACTGCTTGAGGAACATACCGGGTACTTTTATCCTATTGTAATTCATGGTTACTTGTCTTGTAATCTATTGATCTTGTACTTGCTCCGTATTCATATTTCAATATGTTATCTGTCATGTTAACTTATTGATCGATAGTGCCTGTTTGCTTGTTCTCTTGAGTTTAAGCTGTCTGGTAGTTCTTTCTGTTACAGTTTTATGGGTACTTTTGACAGACCAAATTGTTATTCAACGGTGTCTTTGTTGGCGAGGTTTGGCGGTATCAACTATGTCATGTTTTATGATGCCTTGTGAGAGGATCCTTCAGTTTGACCTTGGCAGGTCAACCAAGGCGCATGTTGTGTCTGGCTTGGGACGGGGCGTGACAGGCGAGGGTGCCGGGCGTGTTGAGGATAGAGGGTCAGTGATGATGAGTTGTCGTCAGTTGGTTTTAGAATTTAATAGCTGTGAGTATGTAAGTCTAACGGTTTGTAGATTGATGCCCAGTTGTTAATTCTTCCTTTCTCAGTTATATTACTGTCGGGTTGAGTCACAACAATAGCGCTTCCAGCCCCTGGCTGGGTGTTGAAGAGGGTCCATCGGGTGTAGGTGGTCTGTGATATTATAATGG